>NC_088643.1:60077957-60080457 GCF_964019385.1 Sycon ciliatum | reverse complement strand
TCCAACTAGACAGGCTTTCAAGAACCAGAGAGGAGCCATCTTTGCAAGCTGATACCTGATGTGTACTGACAGAATTCTCACTAGATGTTACGCTTTCTTACTCTTAGTACTCCCTTGTGCCATTGTTCCAGCAGATGCTGCAGGTGCCGCTGACCTGCACAGTTTGTACGAGTACTTGTAGATTTATGCAGTGCGTGTCTGCAGCTGTATTTGAATGTGTGCGTAGTGCACAGTTTGTAGTTGTCCCCTAGGCCCTGTGCCTGTGATACGTGATTTGTAGTGCGTGTTAGCTTACACGTGGGAATGCTACGCACTTTCATGTGACCTGCTTTACTTCCTTCTCACTGTACTTCCTTTTATGCATGTATCGCTGGCGCATATGTGACACGGGCCGGCCGGGCCGGAGTGTGTATTGGTTTTGGAAGCATGTGCCTTTTTGTCCTGTGAGTGAGTTCGCATGCACATGTTGCTGGCCGCGTGGTAATGTTTTGGTTCTTGTTGTGTTGGACCTGAGCTCTAGATTCTACAAAGTTTGTAGCTGTTGTGATTTTACTATGTTCCATGGGTCTGAATAATTGTGTTCTCCGGAGTGGAGTAAAACTGAACTGTGATTCGATTGTGTGCGGAAACCCGGTGTTGACGAAAGTGTGTTGACCTGGGCGCTGAGGAAAAGTAACACTAGATACCTTACGGACTACGTCTGGTGTATACTTCATAGTACTCCTTCGACTACTGTCTAGAATTAAGTCGACTGAAACAAGTTCAAACAACTCTGGCTTCAAACGAGCCGTCGATTAGACAAACAAAACATTCTCTCATAATACTTTAGCACTCTGACAACTCCCGACCTATTCCTAACGATTGCCACCGCTTATTAATATGTAGAGGGCTGATTGGAATGTGCTCATAATCTCAACAATTCAGTGCTATAATTATTTGAACAATGTGTTAGAAATTATTCCACTTTCCTTCCATAAATGTTGTATCCACATATAATCCACAGTGCTGCAAAGTTTCAGAGTTCTCAGGGTATCAAACAAAATTATTTCAAATACAGTGAAATTGTTCGTGGACATTATAGCGTAACTTGTAGTTCCCTGGTCCTTTTCTTTGCTATAAATTAATCCTTTGCTCTCTAGCCGCCGGCGAGTCCAACAGTGAAATTGTTAGTTCATATTAATTAATAATGTGGGTATGTAGGAGGGGGGGGGGGGGGGGGAGGGGGTTGGACATATTTCTATATATGGGACCTGCAACTGTAATACCACAGTATAGTAGCTGGCAAATATGTAGAAAACAGAAATGCATGTTACCATCATTGTACATGGACGGGCGCAGCAGGCCGAAGCTATCAGCCAGAACGGGATTTACAATCACCTAGAGAAACTGGAACTGTTCCAGTATTCTCCGTGAGCTGTCCCATTCCACAATGGTTCATGCCACCATTATTTCTGGTAGTATCCATGTGCATAATTCCAAGACCATCTCGGATTCTTCAGCAATTTGTGCCACGGCAAAAGACAACGCTTGACTCGGTCACTGGGGCTGTCAAACTTCCCATCACAAATGAACTTCAATTTCTCGTCTGCTTCAAGTATATGTACTGCCATGACTTGACCATGCTTCATCCACAGCTGGGCGAAGATTGTGGCGTTGAATTCCATAGCGCACCTTCTTGCTGCCATGCAGGGAGTATGTTGAGAGAAGTGAACATATTTTTACTAAAAAACAACAGCCACTGAAGAGGATAGCAATAGCCTTGGGTGAATTTCCTGTTGTTGGTAGGTCTACTGGTCCGTCTCCATATCGTCAAGTTCAGAAATCACCTGTACTACACTACACATCTTGTGGAGGGGATCCTGATCGAATAATTTCTGGTCATAAAATTCACTAAACTGAGGGCGAGACAAATAGTCGTACTCCCCGATTCCGTCAAGCTGCTTTGAAGTCTGGATGCTCATGTGATGCTAACAAGCTCCCCATCGTTACTTCCAGCAGCTTCACTTTCCCTGCGACAGCTGCTATCAACCTCTCTCTCTCCATCGTCGACAATTACCACAGATTCAATATTCTACATTTAGCAGCACTGCACTGGTTGAATATGTCTCGAGACGAATTTAGCGGATCAACAACGCTTTGCTGGAGATAAATTCTCCTCTGGAGGACCTTCAGGGTACCTGGAAGGGTATAGAAGACGGATCGCTCACGACGTTGAGAGAACGTAGAAAATAACCTCCTCTTCGATTGAAAATTGGCCAAAAAGTATGTGAAATGTATGTGCGCAGATGCATTTCCACTGGCAAGCTAATCCCTCATTACGTCATCAGCGCTCGCTCGGCGAAATTCAAAAGTCGTCTTCCTGCTCGACTCGATCGCTTCTGGAGACTCATTCTTGTTCGAGGGGTCTTCTCTTTCACCAACCTTCGTCTTGGCATCGAAAACTCGGCGTCGAAAATGAAGCCGGAGTGCCCCTATTTAATGGTGCTTGTGGCACTGGACA
>NC_088643.1:59924691-60074691 GCF_964019385.1 Sycon ciliatum | reverse complement strand
AAAGCAAACCAGGGCACTCTGTCCTACTCCTACAACTAGTTACCTTTCTTGATAAAGTGGGTATAGCGATGGTTGTAGGCTCGCATCCGTGCCAGGCGAAACTCCCGTTGCTCTGGCGACTCGCCGTCAAAGGAGCGTTTCGCCCGCCTGGCTTGCCGCTGCTGCTCAGTGCGTGGCTTGCGTTGGCGAGGCGCTGGGGCACGTGCGGCAGCGACATGCTGACTAGGAGGTGCCAACGTGATGGACAGCCTGCTTTGGTGAGAATCAGGAACATGGGACTGGTACAGGCCACGTTCCCCTTGCTGCTGCTGCTGCTGCTGGTGATGATGATGATGATGTTGTGGCTGGTAATGCTGCTTGGGCTGCTGGTACTGCTGCTGGTCTTGCAGATCATCAGCATGTTGATATGCTTGTTGCGAACGCTGTACGTAACTTGGCTGGTCGGCATAGTCTGGATAGACTCTACGCGATGGGTAATGGTTATCAGCGTCGTCAGAATGATACAGTACACCCCTGTCCGCCAAGCTGGGATCTATTTCATTTTCAGCGTGCTCTCCATACTCGTACGCCTGGTGCGCTTGATAAACTTGTTCAGGTTTTTCAAAGGCACCGTGACTTCTTCAAAGCAGATTGGGAGAGGAAACAAGGAAAGAGTAATGAGCAAAAGCAACCGCAGAGATACAATGTCACAAGCCAAGTATACTAATACATGTAAGGGAAAAACCCATTACAATCGTTGGTCATTGAGGGAGCAAGCACTCAAGTAAGACATAGTAGTAGTGGACTTCACTGAAGTAAGGTGACATGAAAAAGAGACATAACAGAAACAAAAAGACCCTCAAACGTAAACAATTAACGTCTTGTAGCCATATTTCATACTCGGGCCTACACATTTGCCATCTGCCTCCCGACCATCGCCAACTCTCAACATTTTAAACCATTAAAATGCAAGAAACCTCCCATTTTCTCATTCATAAACATTTTCAGACCGACTCAGTATAAAACAAGCTTACCTCTTCTTAGATTTGTACGCGCGCTTGCGAGGAGGCTTCTCTATTGGTGCGTCAGCGCTAACACTACCATGAGGTGGCATCCGGCTCTCGCTACTGCTCTCAAAAGCAGCAGGATGATCGCCGCTAGACGCAGTGTGATAGTCGCCGCCTGCGGATGCGGATGAAAATGCCTGTTGATGGCTCTCTCCTCTGTCGCTATGCGAGCCAGCAACGCGCGCCTGAGAAAAGCTCTCATCCTCTTTTCTCTCCTTCTCTCCTCCTACCTCGTCAGCTCTTTCGCTTTCTCGTTGTCTGATCTCCTCCAAGTAAAGCTGTTGATCTTCAAAATCTTGCTCGTTCATGTCGAGATCACACTGCTCAATCTGGACATCTTGAAAGTCTACCTGATCCGACATGCCTGCGAAATACGACAGACAAATACATGTAAAGCCATGAAAAGCAATACTAGTACTAGTAATTGGACATTCATCACTTTTACACAAATTGAAGCAAGACGCGCACGCACGCACACACACACACACATAGCATTGAAATAGAAGGTGGGCACGCACATTCGGGAAAGGCCGGGAGCAGCCAGCGTATTCAAATTACATCATCTTCTTGAGCGGTCACGAATCAGATACAGTATAGCCTGTAGTGCCAAACAAGTCCGCGCTCTCCATAATTCATTGCTTGTTGGAGTTGATTCGATTGTACGCGCAATGTCTAGACCATCACCGAAAAGAGACTCTTGGCTGCAGCATTGCGTACATAAGCTAGGGGTCTTGCAGGGAAGAAGGAAAGACTCCAATTGCAATTCTGTGTTCACTGTGCTTCATATCAGTGCAGCGAATCTCAACAAAATCCTACATTATCGACTACAACTTTAGGCACTGCACTTCAAACTTCAAAGTGCACCATTGCACATCATACATACAGAAAACACCCCGATTTTGCACTGATCAAAAGTAACGTGGGTGAGACTGAACGCTAGCGCTCCTGCACAAAATAAGAAAGGAGCAGTATGTTGAGGAACACCCGACTACATGGGAACACAGGAAAAGGAAAGTTCGAACGGGGAGCTTCCACAAATTTGAGTGTTGAGGAAGATGCTCAAGGTCACAAAAGTTTCCAAATGGAGGCATATGGTGGCAACTAATACTTGAAAACTTCAAGAAAAAAAATAAGTGCGAAAGACAATCATCTCACACAGATCATTCTGTCCCAAGATTAGCCTTACAACCTTACTGCTATTCAAATCAAGATCTCCTGAATTGCCGTCGCCCTGCTTTTTCATCTCCCTTCGTCGTTTAGAATAGGCCCGCATCCGCGCCAGGCGCTCGGCTCGCTTCTCAGGAGTTTCATTGATAAGACGAGCTCGGGATGCCGAGAGCGGGCGACTGAGAGACTGCCTCAACGACAGACCGGGCCGAGACAATCCTGGATACAAACCATCATTCTGGTCCTCGTCAAACACAACGGTTTCTCTCACAGCAGATTCCACAGTATTTCGTTCATTGGTGAAGCTCATGGCGGAGCCGAATCAGCATGAACGCCAACAATGAATACCAACAAGAACGCAACAAAGGCATCATGCCCTCGTCGCTTCCTAATAAACACTGGGTGAAACATTGTAATGATATTACGCTGACGATATGTGCACTGTCTACACATAATCAAGATTGTGACTTATGTGCATAGTATAGTATTTCTAACACAGTTACGTGTTTTTAGTGGCACTGAATTGGGCATTTCGAGAATCTTACAATGTGCTCAAGTCGCCACTCGCACGTATTCAAACCTATTCGTACAAAAGTATGGTGAAATTTGCTGTGTAAACCAGACACGGTCACAGAAGGGCGGCAATGGCATTACATACATCGGACTCGACCAGCACGTTGTACTTCATGTATGACGATCTACACTACAGAAAATGGACAAATCAATGCTCTGTCGGATCGCGGAGGCTCTGCAGTGATCATGGTGATAGTGATAATAAGTGCACCAATGCACTCGAAGTCGAACAATACATCTCGCACTCAGACTCTGACTCTGAGGCTGCACTGCAGTGCAGCATGACATTGTATTTTGTAATGTATTCCATGTCGCAGATAAGACAGCCAAATGTGTCTGTTGTCAGGGCCTAGCTGCCGCGGACTAGCTTTGTATGCATGGCCCTACAACAAGTACAAGTCCTAGAAAGAACGAGTGGATGCCGAAGTTTTTTTTGTCTTGCAATGCCAATGACCAGATGACGGCCCCAGACTTCGACCGGAGATCTACTCCGCGTAGGGATTGGAACTTTTGATTACTCAGACCAACTCATTCAGCATCACTAGTTCCCCAATGGTGGTTCAATGATAGGTTTTGCTGAAAGTTAGCTGGCGCTGAGGGAAATTGTTGACCTGAGACTTGGCGAGGAAGGTAAACATTTTATAATGTTAAAAATGAAAATGAAGTGCAGCATACAGTGTATACAATCAGTGGCCTGCTAGCTATTTCATCGTTTTTGAATATTTGAATACTTTCCAAAAGATCTTGACAATTTTTCGGACAAAAGAGATTATCATGTGGAAAGTCCTCCAATTCCCGCCCAAGTACGGTACACATGGTACATGCCCTTTGGCCTTCGAAACAAGCCCGCGCGCACGCGTTTCCCAGGCTATTGTGCAGTATGCTTATGGAGATGGACAATGTAGGTATGAAATGCAGAATAGCATGCGGAAACCACAGTTTCATTCAAGACTGGCCGCCTGTACAGCATACTGTGTATCAGAACAGCTGCACAGGAATTCAAATTCCATGAGAAATGGTTCAAATTACAGGATGCACCCCGCAACACATTCTCACCGGGCAAATTTTTCAATCTGTGTAATTCCCTACAATGTATTCGAACTACCGGTGTCGGGCATCTTCTCTCCACTCCAGTTCGTGTTTATAAGCAACGATCAGGAGTACATAAACCAGAGTGTGCAGCTCCGCATCTATGCTGGATCAGACCGATCCCACGGCGACGTGTTTTTTTGTTTAGGTCATGAGTCATAGAAAACCCGTCATGCCGTAGGTTCAGTGCTAAATCACAAGCAGCAATGCGCAACAGAAATTACCTTCGTGATACGGCAAAATGAACATGTGAACCGGTGTGAGATGCAGACATAAACAAAAATGTCTACCAGAGTTGCACACTCTGGTTTCTCGCACTCTTGCTACGATACTGACGTAAATACGTTGTGGGTATTTGACGACTCCCTGGTGCACATGCCCTGAATGAGAAAATCGGGGACTCGACCCCAGTACATGTACATTATAGTACAGTACATTGTGCACTGCACTTGCCTGCAAACCGAGAGGTCACGGGTTCGAGCCCCCCCCCCCCCCCCCCCCCCCCCGGTCGCACATGTGGCTGCAAAATCCCCGTGATGCAGCTCACCAGATCAAGGTATGGGTCCGGTTCACTCAGTAGATCCGGGTCAAGTGAGCAGTACCCCGGTGCTGAGAGATGGGCCCACACCCCAATATGGCAGCTTCCTCATGTCTCACCCCCAAGACGAAGTACAGTAGGCATACTGGCCGAAGCGAGAGAAAAATGAGAAAATCAGACAATACAAATGTGGGAGCCTGTTTGTACTTTGGCGGTGTTATCACCATCCAGAGTTGCCCACAATAGGCACACGTTCAGATACACAACAGGTCTTTATGCCAATAGATGACCTGCAGCCTTCGTCTTTGGCTGAAAGCATTGATATTAGTGTTGAAACGAATAATCGAATAATCGAATAATTTAGAATATTCGTGGGGTGAACGAATAGTCGTAGGAATTGTCAGAACTGGAGAAAAAAAAGGTCTATGCTCAGTGCTGACCCTGCTGATATTTGCACGGCATAGATGTGCTCGTAGTATTTCTTCTCAATCTCCTCTCCTCCAAGTTTTAATCTCCTATCGGTATCTAGTATTACTTCTCTTCTTACCATACGAGGGAAACATGGATGCAGTGAATGGGGTTTTCGGTCTTTGACCACTTTGTGGTGGGTCTGAGCTACTCACCTCCGGCTCCCACCGCTTTAGGAGCTGCATCTGCGCCTTGATCCAAGAGGCAAGAGGGTGGTGGCTTTCCTGCGGATGCGGAAAACGTCATTTTTTCTCCATAGTGCTTTTCTGTTATGTCTGTACCATGTAGTTGTCAGTGCACATACTGGCAGATCTACATGTCCATGTATAATGTACCGTATTTCCGCAAATAAACGGCCGTCCTCGTTTACAACGCCTTCCTCGTATATAAGGCCGGGGCAGGGTCCGATTGAAAAAATAAAAGACCGTCTCCGATTAGAAGACCGGGCCTACTAAACGAGTCTTTGTTCTTGTGTTAAAAATAGAAGACCGTGCTCAAACTGTGGGAAAAAATAGAAGACCGTGCTCAAACTGTGTAGAAGAAAATGGAAGAACGGGGGTAAAACTGTGTGGCGAGAAATAGAAGACCGGGGTCAAACTGGGTTGAAAGAATAAAAGACCGTCCTCGAATACAAGACCGTCCTCGATTATAAGGCCGGGTTAGGACGAGGTTGAAAAAATAGTAGACCGGCCTACTATTTGTGGAAATACGGTATATGTATGTGCATGTGCGGTACTGGTTATGCACCTCCACAATACTAAATCCGATAGTCAGCGACATTTTTTTAAACTGTTTAAAAAGTGCTGAAAAAGTGTTGAAAAATTCCATCATGCGTATGATAGAATATAGATTATTCGTTCGATGGAGGGCGAAATTATTCGATAGATTATTCGTTCGAAGAATCCGTGTTTGGTTTAAACACTAATTGATATCATTGGTTGATATGCATGCTGTCAAGCAAAGATGCGGGCAACTGTGGATGGCCATAACCCCTTCCAAAGTACAAATAGGCACCCCCTCTAGGTTTTTTGGCGATAAGCCTGAGCTACCTTTAAAAAATAAAAAGGGCGGGTTTGTATTTGCCAGAGATGCCATGCCGAATCGTGTTGGGTACATCCAAATTCTTAGATGCTGGTCCTGAACAGAGACACTTGGAACACCGGTATTCAGCTATTTTGTTCTTGTTTGGGCTCACTCAGAGTCATAGCATTTTTTAAAGAAGAAGAAGAAGATTCTGGCTGTTCTGGCCTGGGACCTCGACTCACGCGAGCCGCTCGAGTAGTTTTACATTCGCGCTGGTATGCTTTTCCTAGTTACAGATTGGTGTATGACTGTATGTGCTCCACAGTCATTCAATTTCTTTTCTCGATTCAGCATTTCAAGAACATCACTATATTGACGATGGCAATTTTGCCGAAACGTACGTAAAGGAATTGGTTCGGTTTGCAGTGCTTTGGGAATGGGTGTGTCCACCCAAGTACTCTCTAGATCACCATATTTGTAAGTTTCAAGCAAAGGTTTGAATATCATTAGACATGGTACGTGAACTTGCGACAACCTACAGAGATGGTGACAAAGATCGCTTATCGCTGCTTTGACGGTTTTCCCGACCTGTGGCAGCCAGCAGTGTCTCCGCAAATGGCAAAGAGAAAGCTCTCACATGTACCTTCTGGAGGACGGGGATGGGTTTGGAATGCACAACTTGATCTTTCGAAGTGCATGTCTTGTATAGGAGAATAGTTGAGTAGGTGTTAGCAAGAGTATATACTCTTGGTGTTAGTTTGTACAAGTACGTTCATTGAATTGGTACTCTACAGCTTACCTGTGAAGTTTGCCGGCCATTGTACTAGTGAAGTACAGCATAATGTGTAGTTCATGATGGCATAAGTTACAGTGTAAAAATGTACTTCGAATGAAGTAGCGACTACAATGGTGGACAATGAAGTCCGGGAAAACGTGTTAACAGCCGGAAAGCTGGCCTTGAAACTATTTTGTAGGCATGCAGTACGAAATACTGCTAATTCTAGTCAGGGTTTGCTGTGACACGATCCAATACACACTTACACATTTTGGGCTGGGATGTCATGCACTCTTGCTGTGATCAATGTTGATTTCATTTTTAACCCTGTGATGGTTAGTTCGTTAGTAAAGGAGGCCTGATGTTGTGCCCTTAGGAAACACTCCAGCAGTACACACACTTGCGTATGGTGAGTGGATTTCTTATGTTCTTTTGATTGCAGAACTTCAATACGTGGACACACAACATTGTGGACAGTCCCAGTTCGGACCAGCAATATGGCAGACAAGACTTCATCAGGGGACGGCGGTGCGCCTGTGTCATCCAGCTCGTTGTCGCCTATTGTCACCGAGATCAACATTTACCCTATCAAGTCATGCAAGGCTGTGTGTGTCGAATCTATCACCGTGGACAAGCTAGGCCTGATGGACGATCGACGTCTCATGCTGATCGACAGCAACAACCGCTTTCTGCACCAGCGCAAGTTTCCCAAGCTGGCCACAGTCATAGCGGTGGTCAAGCAGAACACACTGCATCTCTCGGCACCCAACAAGGAGCCGGCCGTCATTGAGATATGCCGGGTGTCGCGTGCAGATCGACCCGTCCGCAATGTTGGCGTCTGGCAAGCAACCCTCCCGGCTATTGACCAGGGTGACGAGGCTGCAGCCTGGTTTCAGTCGATATTCGACTCGTCGCAATCGTTTGCTCGTCTTGTCGCCATGCCAGAGCTTGACTCGGAAGAGTGTGTTCCTCGGCCAATCCCGTTCCCGGCCTCGTTTCCCAAGATCCCAGATCGGCAAGTGGGTTTCTCCGACTCTGGGCCAATCTTGGTCCTATCTGAAGAGTCACTGGCCGATCTAAATGCACGATATGAAGCTGGCTGGCAACAGTCAGTGCCCATGACACGTTTCAGACCAAACATTGTCGTGAAGGGTGGCGGTGTGGAGGCTTTCGACGAAGACAGGTGGCTGGTTGTGCAGATTGGCTCTGTTCCATTCATGGCTTATCAGAAAGCAACGGTAAGCGGCTTCCTGCTCTCCTCAGAAACTCATTCTCTGCTGGCACGTGACTGATTTCGGATGTTTTCTTTCACATGGCTGCTACTTGTACAGTCATGTAGTTTATTGTGATCACTGGCTGGTAGGGTATTGTGATCACTGACTGGATGTCGTTTGCAGTGCTAAGTCCGCTGGCCAATGTAAACAGATGCCCGGCTTGCCACTCTTGGGCTCACACATCACCGAGGTGAACAAAGGGCAGATTTACCTGGTTTTTTTTCACCAGCTGCCTGCTGTGTTGTGCGTTTGTTGATCATTGGCAAAATGAAGCTGTGGCGAGCGCACTGTAGTCAGCATTTCTTCTGCTGCCATACCTGCAGTTTCAGCTACATGTACTTGACGTGATTCGAATAACTAAGGTTATGTGTGCGGCCTATGCAGATTGTAACTTAAAAATGAAAACACCATAAACTATCCATGGCTTGATTACTACTTGGACCACACTAGCATTTTTTTCTTCTTCTATTTTTTTTTATGGTCAATCCTGACTGATCCACACATGCTTTCTACCTTTACTTGTGTCTTGTGTGCCATTAGCGGTGCAAAATGACCGGTGTTGATCAGGCGACAGGTGAGGTGGACAAGGTTGGACCACTGGAAGCGCTGAGGACGTATCGCGCTACACGCGGGCCTGCGCACGCCGAGTTTGGCCAGTTCCTGGTTCCCCTGAAGGTCGGTGGTGCCATTAACGTCGGCGACGCTGTGAAAGTGCTCGAGTACAAGAAGGCTTGAAGGTGTTGTCCGGCACTACATGTACGTGCGTGCACGCACCCTCGCCAGAACTCAGTGTCACGTGTGTGGTGGTGCCCATCCCACAGTCCTACACTTTCCCGATGGTACGTGTATCTGGCGGCGTGTGCTTGATTATTCAGTGTGCGGTCTTTGTGCCTGGTGTGTCTGGGTGTGTTCCTATTTGCGTGGATGGCACCGAGGCCTCAGTGGAGCAGCGCCTTCGTGATTGTTTCCCGCAAGTTTGCAGTTGTTGAATGCTTAACATGCCCGAGGATGTGCAACTCATGTTGTGTCTATCTTGCACCAATCAGTGCTACTCCTTGACAGTGGATCTGCTCTTGTAATAATAAAAATATATTAAAAAAAATCATGGTTCGCGTGAGACTCGGCCAAAGGCCGAGTTTTCAGCATCCGCAGGAACGCCACCACCCTCTTGGATCAAGGCGCAGATGCAGCTCCTAATAATAAGAGTCATGTAAAATACATTGGGCACAAGGTATGCGATCGAGTCTACCAACTAAACCAGATTTTGAACAGTCTGCCTTGGAATGTAGGTTGTGCTCGGCTCGATGGCGCTCGCCTTCCCCTCTTGGAATTAGCACTAATATCCATGAACCTTCCAAGTTGGAAGGCCGTTGGCTAGCGCTATCGAGCAGTGCTCAAGCTGACTTTCATGCCGTGGAATGTCTCAGTACTCCCTGTCAGTTTTGCGCTAGATTGTGACTGTTCAAAATCTGGTTTAGTTGGTGGACTCGATCGCATAACTAGTGCCCACAATTTCCCATATTACAAATAATAATAATCGTCACCCTTTCGTCCGAATATCAAGCACTCTATTCAGGAATACTTGTACGTGAATGCAAAGGTCCAGTCCATCTACTGACTGTGTCTTCTGGTGAATAGTGTTCAGTGTTCATCATACATCACCGTACTCTGTCAAATCACGAGGGCGTGATTTAGTGTAGGAAGGGAGGGTGTAGTATCCCTGCTCTACACATGACTAGTACACGTTGCATGGCTCTTAGTATCCCTGCTCTACACATGACTAGTACATGTTGCATGACTCTTAGTATCCCTGCTTTACACATGACTAGTACATGTTGCATGAGTCTTAGTATCCCTGCTCTACACATGACTAGTACATGTTGCATGACTCTTAGTATCCCTGCTTTACACATGACTAGTACATGTTGCATGACTCTTAGTATTGCATGTATTACTCTTGTTACAGTGTACTACTTTCGGACAAGCCCTATAATTATGTACTTCACACTCAATGCATGCATGACTTGAGTACATCAGGAGTACACTCGAACGTCTCTTATCCGGGCACTGCCCGTATCTCAGGATAACTCATCTACAAGTACCATGTTACTGTATTGTATCATATCATTTTTTGAAGAAGTTTATTTGGCAAGTATTTGTCAAGTATTTGTCGTCATCTTTGTCTTCACACCCATGGACCCAGATACATTGCATACTTTGCATTCTATTCTCCATGTCACTAACACATATTCACACTTACAGACACAGCTCTCCACTTGTCTCCTTTGCTCCTTCCCTTTCTACCAACACACTTCACCATTGCTGCTGGTAACCACACTTCTCGTGCTTTCCCTTCACGCCGCACTAACACATATTCACACTTACAGACACAGCTCTCCACTGGTCTCCTTCGCTCCTTCCCTTTCTACCAACACACTTCACCATTGCTGCTACCCTCCACACATACAAACATTTCCAGCACTACCGCACCACACAGCATATATACTCGTTTCAGTTTTTGTTGGCTTTAGTTGAATGGTTTTTCACCCTGAAGATGGGCCATGCCCGAAAATTTGGTGCATTCCATTTATATAATATATTATAATATTGTTTATTTATTTTGGAAGTGAAGTGAACTTATGCAGCGAAGAGACCGTAGTTGGAGAGTTTTAAGTGAGGTACCCTGCAATGTGTGAGTGGCTGCAATGGAGTCTGCGAGTGCTTAGAAAAGTTTATCCTGTTGGTCCAGATCGCACTCTCCCCTGGGAATTGGTGGAATGTAGTGTGTCGTTGTCTAAGAGTAGGTGTTCTGTCAAATTCCTTACAGCCTGTCGACATAATGGTGTTATTCCTGGATGTATTCGGAACTGTTCGAAGGCTACGCGTCTTTTTGGAGCCGCCGTGGCCAAACAAGAGACCCGTTTCCAGCAACTAGTACTGAATCAAATCATAAAGGACAAGTTCACCTGCATAAGACGACTCAAAGACAGGCAAGCATCTCTGCGATGGGAAGTCCACAGGAGGATGTTGCCAGGCAGAGCGACATGGGTGACAGGCCATTGCAGTCAAATGAGCGAGTGTGTACGGGAGGACGAGACGAGGCGACTGAGAAGGAAGTTGGACTGTTTGGTGAGGAGTAGGGAGGCATTGGCAGAGCAGGCCCCAGCTATGGATGCCCAGAATCGGAGAAATAGAGTTTTGATTGAGGAAGCTGTGGAGAGCGAGGTGCCAGAGGTAGCGAGAAAGGTGATGGAGCTCGGACCAAAGTTTATTCCTGGCAGACGCGTGACGAAGTCAACAGTACAGCAGGCGGAGGTGGGTGTGGAGAGACTGGCGTTCGGTCTTAGGTGGAAAGAAGAGGCGGAGAAAAACCGGACGCAAGCAGCTTCTCATCAGACGGATACGGGGAGGCCCGTGCGACATCTAGACAATGACACGAGACTGAGAAAGATTGCAACCACGACCAAGCAAGCGCCAAGCATGGATGATGAGAAGGAAAACGGATTAAGGAGACTGAAGGGAAACATCATGAGACTGTACAAGAGAGAGGCCGACATCAATACCTCCAATAACGGACGTCAACTAACGAGAAGGGAGAAGGAGGCCCTCTCCACCTTACGGAGGAATGAAGGAATCGTGGTTAAGCCATCTGACAAGAGTAAGGGATTTGTAGTGATGTCTCGTGACAGTTATGTACAGAAAGCGAATGTCATACTGGAGTGTCGGGATAGTTATGAGCGCTGTGATGTGAAGGTAGAAGACCTTGGCAAACACACACGCAAGAAAGTCGCTGAGATCACCCAACACAAGCTACCACAACCACTCGCCAAAGCCATTCTCCCACATAACTCACGACCGAGCCAATTTTACGGTCTACCCAAAGACCACAAGCCAGGTCTTCCGCTGCGCCCAGTAGTGTCTACGTGCGGTTCGTCAATGGATAATGTCTCCTTGTTACTAGAACGTATCCTGAATCAGTTGTTGAAGTTCGTTCCAGCACATTTGACCAGTACAAAGGAGTGTATTGACGTGTTGAGTGATGTTGGTGTTCTTCCCGATGATTGTATCATTGCCTCACTGGATGTTGTCTCGTTGTATTCTAACATACCAGTTGTCGAGAGCATTGATGTCGTCATGGAGTTCTTGGAGTTGCATCGGAAGGAAGTAGATATGTTTCACCTGTCACTGTCGGGTGTTCGGGAGCTCCTGTCAGTCGTGTTATCGTCCAACTACTTCCAATTTGACGGTATCCAGTACAGGCAGCGGAAAGGCCTGGCAATGGGCAACCATCTCGCACCCCCAATGGCAATCATTTTCATGTCGAAGCTCGAGTCGGAGGCGATGGCTATGTTTCCGTGGAAGCCTCGCTTGTATCGTCGCTACATCGATGATTGTCTGGTAGTGTGGTGTCATGGTCTTGTCAAGTTGATGGAGTTCGTGCAGTACTTGAGCAGCAGACACCCAGACATACGCTTCACAGTGGAACACACCCAGCAGAATGTCTCGCACACAGTCACCATTGCTGCTACCCTCCACACATACAAACATTTCCAGCACTACCGCACCACACAGCATATATACAGTGCATATCGGTTATAGTGTGGTCGTATACAAGAATATACTGCCTACAAGAATGAACACTCATTTTTTCATAATCATAACACATATTTTATGTGTATATTCTACTATATTTATTCTTACAAGCAGTATTATCGCATAGTAGAATATATCGGCCCTAAGAATGGATTTTATGCAGCAAAATATGCCAGATTAGTGCAAAGTGTATCGCCTGTAGTAATAACATCTGTGCTCTGTGCATACTCAATACAATAATATTCAACACAAAAAGAGAGTTATGTCCAAGGGAGCATTGGAGAATCACTTTTTCTGTCCAGTCGGACTCTTTCTTCCGACTTCTCTCGTATCTGCTGCTCCGCAGTCTAGTCGCCTAGCACGACCGGTCGACCGCGAGTCTGATCCGTGTGTATCATGTGTACGTGTCCACATGCCAAACGTGCGCGCAATGCGCGCATGCGCATATGATTACGTCACACTTGCATTATGATATGTCACACGTGATTTATCGTGTGTAAGAAATATCGGCAATAAGAATCAAATGTCGTTTTTCAAACACCCACGCTATAACCGATACCTACTGTACTCGTTTCAGTTTTTGTTGGCTTTAGTTGAATGGTTTTTCACCCTGAAGATGGGCCATGCCCGAAAATTTTGTGCATTCCATTTATATCTAATATTGTTTATTCCCGTAGCTATGCAGAAGACGTTACTTCAGTAACGTCTGGCGCTAGCCAGGGTCCACACAGCTTTAATTTGGTATTTGTGTGTTTGTTTGTTTGTGTGTTTGTGTCACGCCTGGCGCTATCCCGTACCGTACCGTACCATCAAACAGCTGGCCACATACAGCTGGCCGCAATATTCAAATAGGGCTTTCAAACGCAAGATCATAACGTGAAGCAACTTGGAAGAATGGGTATGGATGCGAAGTGTATGGAGGAATGCATGTAGGGCGATAGTGCGGGTTCGAATCCCAGGATATGCCTAAAAAAAATAGGAGAATTGAAAAATTTATGACATCCCTATGCTTTTTTTGCCATCAAGGCGGTAGACGGTGTTGTATTACCCTCGATCGTACCTGTCCCGTACCTATCCCGTACCGTACCGTACCATCAAAGACGGCTGGCCACAATGCATATTCAAATAGGGCTTTCAAATGCAAGATCATAACGTGAAGCAACTTGGAAGAATTACCTATGTACATGTATATGTGTGCATACCGTGTTGAACCTTTTTTACCGCATTTTCCGGTAATTTTTATTCAATTTTTTTTACAGACAACAGGTACGCTGTTTTCCCCGTTCAGTTTTTGTATAATTATTTCGGCCAACGATGTCCCTGATCTGTTCATCAGGGAGTCGTACAAGCTCGGGTTTGTGTGACTCCACGTCACAGATCTACTCACACGATCAGTACTGTACATGTACAGTCATGTATGAACCACTGTGAACTGTTCAAAAAAAAAAAAAATTGGCTTTGGCTCGATTTTGGTGCGGGAGGGCCCGGGAATCTCTATTTTTTTGGTCTCGCCTTATGTCTTAAAAAAAGGAATATTTTTAAAGAATTTAAAACATCCCTATGCTTTTTTTGTCTAGGTCATCAAGGCAAAAAAGCATAGCGTAGGGCCCTGAGCATGAGCTTCCAAGCTCTCTCGTTTATTTTGGAAGTGAAGTGAACTTATGCAGCGAAGAGACCGTAGTTGGAGAGTTTGAAGTGAGGTACCCTGTAAAGTTTATTTGGCACGTAATGCACATGTTTAGGTTTTAAAGAAAGAATCCATTGATAAGAATGTGTGGATTTCACAGGTTGGCAGTGACAAATAAGAACTTGCGCATACGAAAAAAGCTCAAACACCCCAAATTCAAGGCATTTTTGCCATATGGGAACTCAAGCTGAAGTGAAGGTGCCCGGTAGAGAGACGTGCCCATATCTGAGGCGTCCGGATAAGAGGCGTTTGAGTGTACTGCACTTCTCAGTAGAAGATCATAGATCTTCCGTGCATGCTGCTGTCATCACTTCTAGTGCTTCTACCACTTCCTTTTAATTACTAGTTAGTACAGTCATGTATGTCATGTTGTTCTGGACTGTTCCAGACCTTCCACATCATATGCCCGATGAGTAATCTTGCTGACTAAATTGCGTAATACAGGTGGAATCCTGATACCGGTAATTCGAATATGGCTTAATTCGAACATACCGCTTTAATAATTAGAAGTTTTTCCAGGACCGATTTCTGTCACTACGATTCCCACATAAATATATTTCTGATAATTCGAACCTCAAACCAGACATGTACGGTTAATTCGAAGTTCCACGGATTCCACTTACATAGAAAATGTGTGGGATTTGTGCTGATAATTCAAAGTTAGCAAAGTGTAATTCGAAGTTAGCAAAGTGTAATTCGAAGTTAGCAAAGTGTAATACGAAGTTCCCTGTACTGGTCAGTTCCGTTTGCATGAGCAGGCGCTGTGCCGGTCAGTTCAGTATCCGTGAAATCTGTGTCTAAGGTCCATAGCGCAACTCTGCGTGACCATGAGAGCATTTTGTTTATTGTGTTGTGGGTTCATGTTTGGATACTGTAATTTCTCAAATTTTCGGTGTACTTTTAGTTTCGGTACTTTCGGTGCGTCTGTTTCATACCTAAAATTTCAATATACCGAACAAACACGAACATACATAATCCAATAGGGAACTGCTTCTCTGTACCGAAAATTTCTGTTCACCTAACCTGGCCTGTTGCCCTCATACCGAAAATATTGAGCACCGAAAATTTCTGAAATTAGAGAAATTAGAATGTCCGGCTAATTAGAAATTTTTCCTGGCATTTCGAGGTTGGAATTATCAGGATTCCACCTGTATAGACACATATACCGTAAAGTACCGCCAGAGCGCCCCGTCTCGCGAGAGCGCCCCATAGGCCTCGACCAAATATGCTTGCGCATATTTCCGCATATTTTGTGAGGCTGTTCATATTGGCATATGGAGTGACCAAGGGAATATTGGAATGAAGCCAGCATATAATTCAAATATTTTGAAGAAAATGAGGACAAAACATTCATCACATGGACAAAATGCGTTCAGAAATGTCTTATATGGATGAATTTGGAATTTCACTGACATGTACATATATTATGTACTATCATGAGTAGGCAAGGGTCAAGCATATACCCCAGCCATACTATTCCGCATGTGTTTTGACTTGCACCACAAGCATGATAGCCGTGAAGCCAATGAATATTCCAAGGTTGTAATTTTACTGAAATGATCTACACTTTCTGCTTATGTCGAGTATTATTTTGGCATATATTTTTGCATATCTTGCTAAGCCTTTGGCATATTATGGACGTTTTCCCTGATATGCGACGAGCATAAAAAATTATGCTCTTTTTTTAGCATATTTGGTCGAGGCCTAGCGCCCTACCTTGATTTTACAGCCAGGGAAAGGAAAATCGTTTGGCACAGTCCCACGGAGTTTGTACGGTGTGAGAACCATAGTGTACTAAGGTCACACTAAGCAGGTTTCTGTGGGGAGCTCGAGCGCTCGTGTCCGCTCGATGGTACGGATTGTCTCTACAACGTGCAATATGTGTACAAAGCCGTTCATGTTGTATGACCTACAGATAGGAGACCACCTCCACAATACGACCGCGAAAGGACGAGATGGTGAGGCGCTCTGGTGGTACTTTATGGTAATATGACTAATATCACATTCTAGAAGGGAGGGGAGGGAGGGAGGGGGGGGGGGGGAGACTGAGTGTAGGTAGTTACCTCCCTTGCCTTTTTAACGGACCGTGCATACTACACAATCACATGTACATGGGCCCCGGATGGGGCCTGACCTGGTAAACCTTGCTGGATAGTTTACCATGTGTGATGATGATAGCGTAGTGCGAAGTGAAGGAACTGTTTGTGTATGGAAAACAGTGTTCCTGACTGCAACCATAATGACATACCCCCCCCCCCCCCTCTAGAATAAAGAGGGTCTGAACCGGGGCACGGTCCCACACGGTTCATAGAATCATACAAGAGCGGCCCGGGCCTTGGTACTTTTGTGATATGTTTGGTATGTCTCTATGTGGCCGGATAAACTTGGAAGTGGAGCAGAATTCAAGGAAGTGCCTGCCATAATGTTTGTATGGTTCTGCCTTTCTGTTGAGCAGAGTCCGACCGTCCGCCTTCGACTACTACAATTATTACTCAATCCGGCTGCGGACAGCATACTGTTTCGTTCTTTGTGAACTCATCAGCGCAGCACAGAGGAAATGAGGCCGAACCTGATAGCAATGGAAATAAAAACTTCCAATCAGGCCCGAGCGTACCAATTATTAGTACTCCTACCAAGACGGCAAGAGTATACTGATAAGCATTGTGTATATTATCAAGAGTACATAACCCCTCTTGATACTCTTGATATTAATTATAGAGAGAGATGTGTTGGATGGGGGGGGGGGGGGGGGGGGGTGGAGTGCTCCGACTGTTGTGCGCCAGTGAACCTACGGCATGCAGTCAATCCAACAGCAATGAAGATGATGTCACCGCTCGGAAAATGACACACCAAAAAATCTGAGAAGATTGTCTGTTTTGAATTACATCTTTTGGATGTTGCGATACAGACAGTATTCATGGTATTCAGAGCACTACTCCCCCGGATCTCCGTGTAAGGACTTAGGTGAAATCTTCGATCTAGACTTCAAGAAGACTTGTTGTGGCGTGTTCAGCTCTTCCTTCATTCCTGTTGCGCCTGATTGAGTATGTTTGGAAGGAAAAAGACTGACAAAAACGAGAAAGGTGCTGAGAAACCAAGAAAAGGAAAGGATGATTTGGCCGCAATGTTTGGCCTCCAGATGCCTGACGATGACGACGACGATGATTTGGAAGCCGAACTGGCTGCTTTGCAAGGACACCCTGTAAAGAAGAAGTCTGGGCAAAAGAAAACACCCATGTCTATGGCAGAGATTGAAAAGCTGGCAGCGGCGTCCAAAAAGATCGGTGACGATCTGGACGATGATGATGATGATGAAGACTTTGATGAGAGTGCACTGTTGGCAGAATTGGCGGACTTGAGTGATGATGACGACGAGGATGAGGCTTTGTTGGAAGAGATTGCATCACCAACGCCAAGGCAACGTCCTCCTGCCCCTAGCCACATTACACCGACACAGCAAACAGCACCACCAATGGTTGCGTCGGCACCGGCTACTTTGCCATCTGAAAGCACTGCAGCGTCTTCACCAGCAGGCATTGTGCTTGGCCGCCTAGCTATGTATCAAGCTGCAGTTAAGCATGCCAAAGAGAAGGGCGATACGTCCAAGGCCCGCCGCTATGAGCGTGGCCTCAAGACTCTAGATGCACTGGCAAAGAAAGTGAAGTCTGGTGCTAAAATTGATATGGAAGAGGTGCCACCGGAGTTGCCAGCATCGGCCACCGGTGGTGCTGTGACACAGCCTAGTCCTGCACCTCGCACTAACACTAGCGACACTATCAACAGCAGTGCTTCTGATACTACTGCTGCTGCTGCCGTACAGACTGCAGCCAGCGGCAGCCTATCCGCTGTGCGACCTGCAACGCAAGGTGTATCACCAGTTGCTAAACCGCGCGCTCCCAAGCCTACGCCATCGGCCCAAGTCACCTCTTCACCAGTGCCTCAAAGTAGACCTGCACCTGCAACAACGGCAACTGCAGCAGTAGCAGCTTCCGCAGCTTCACCAACAAGCATGCCATCCTCTCCTCCAGCTGCTGCAGCAGCAGCAGCCGACGGTTCACCAACTCGCCGCTTACTTTCCGAGCGGATGAGCCAATATCTACGTGCATCACGTGCAGCGACAAACCCTGCTGACGTGCGCCAGCTCAAGATCACTGCTGCTCGCTTTCAGAAAGTGATTAAGGCGTACGACAGTGGGCAGCCAATCGACTTGGCTCTAATGCCCCCTCCTCCACCTGGCATGACCAGCAGTCAAAGACAGCCAGAACAGGCATCCCCAGCACAATCTATTGCCGCTACTAGATCTACACCACAAGCTGCTGCTACTGCTGCAGTTTCGGAGCCAGCATCTGAAGCGCAAGCTGAAGCAGCCATTCCAGTACCCACCACCGTTCTGGAAGGTCTTACACAACGCTTGCTCAAGTATAGTACTGCTCAGAAGCAAGCCCAGGAAGCTGGTGAGAGTGGTAAGGTACGGCGAATGGGACGCATTGTTAAGCAGTATCAAGATGCAATCAAAGCCACTAAGGCAAACCGCAAGTTTGACTACACAGAGTTACCTTGCCCACCTGGATACCCTCCGCTTCCGATTGCCGGCCAAGCTACGCCATCACTTGCTGTTGCTCGTGGTGCTGCTGGTGGTGCTAGCCCAGTGAATTCCCTGACTAGCTCCTCTGCTGGCACACCAATCGACTTGGCTAACATGTCTCCTCCTCCGCCTGGCATGACCAGCAGTCAAAGGCAACCAGAACAGGCATCCCCGGTACAATCTATTGCCGCTACTAGATCTACACCACAAGCTGCTGCTACTGCTGCAGCTTCGGAGCCAGCATCTGAAGCGCAAGCTGAAACAGCCATTCCAGTACCCACCACCGTTCTGGAAGGTCTTACACAACGCTTGCTCAAGTATAGTACTGCTCAGAAGCAGGCCCAGGAAGCTGGTGAGAGTGGTAAGGCACGGCGAATGGAACGCATTGCTAAGCAGTATCAAGATGCAATCAAAGCCACTAAGGCAAACCGCAAGTTTGACTACACAGAGTTACCTTGCCCTCCTGGATACCCTCCGCTTCCGATTGCCGGCCAAGCTACGTCATCACTTGTTGCTGCTGCTGGTGCTGCTGCTGCTGGTGCTGCTGCTGCTGCTGCTGCTGCTAGCCCAGTCAATTCCCTGACTAGCTCCTCTGCTGGCACATCGGGTGCGGCGATGTCTGGACAATCCCAAAATGATATTCAGCGGCAGGCTGTCAAGGGCCGTTACGAGGAGTACAAGTCAGCAGCTCTTGCAGCTAAAGGTGCCGGCCGTACTGCGGAAGCCGTGGCATACTTCAAGACTGCCAAGGGCATGGAGGCAATGCTGGCAGCTGCTGAGAGCGGTCTGCCTATCGATATGAGTGAACTGCCTGCGCCCCTCAATCCCTCCACTGCTTCCAGCGTGGAGCAAAAGAAACGCTCGCGCACTGAGGACGATGCGGAGGTATTTGAGCGACTGGCGGAAGTGCTGTCCGAGCAGATTGCCACATGTGCCCAGAATGGTGAGCAGTATAAACTTGCTGGAGATGTGAAGGGAGCATCGGCATTTGAAATTGAAGCAGCTAGCTTGCAAGCTGACCTGGACATGCTGAAGAGCTCTGACAAGTACGGCGAAGCAGCGCCGCGATTCCACTACGAGCAGCGCGAGTTCTCGATCGTTCGGTCGTTCCCGGAAATGGGTGACAGTGATTGTGATGTTGTTTTGGACCAATGTCACAGCTTGCCTCTTCCGTCTGGTTACAAGGAGAAGGATCTGTACACGTATGTCAATGTCACGTTTCCGTTCCCACACGACGATGAGCCCACCGAGAAGACGCACACGGTCAAGTCCAGTGTGAATCCCGTGTTCGACGAGTCTCTGCGCTTCTCCATCGACCGCAAGTCGCGCTCTCTAGCGCGCACCCTCAAGCGTCATCCTGTGCGGCTGGAGGTCATGTACGAGCGTGGCTTTCTGAAGAGTGACCAGTCTTTGGGCGTGGGCTCGATACCTCTTGGTGATCTAGAGACCAATTCGGAAGTGCATGCCAGTGTTGATTTGATGGAGGGGCGCAAAGCTTGCGGTGGCAAAATCGAGGCTCGCATTCGTATCCGTCAACCACTGACAGGCCAAGACATCCAGAAGACCAAGCACAAGTGGCTGGTGATCGATGACTATGCCAACATGAAGAGTCAGAAGCGTACCATTCCGCCACCGCAGGCTGCACAGAGAGTGAAGCAGGGCGCAACATCATCATCATCATCATCTGGCAGCCAGCCACTTCAATGCATTGAAGTGCTCAAGTTTGAAAAGCAGCGACTTGAGAAGATGATGCTGGAGTATCGCAGCAAGAAGCAGCCTATTCCCGCACAGGTTCAGCAGCGTCACAAGGCAGCCAGTGAGCGAGCTGCTGCACTGGAAGCCAAGCTGCGCAGCGGCGGTAAACCTTTTCTCCGCAGCTACCTTGCTCAGCTGAAGGCAGGCGCGGACGAGCAGCAAGCTCGTGCCAAGCAGTTGCTGCAGTCCGGTGACAAGACCGGAGCTCACACTGCCCTGCAGTACAAGAAGCTGATGAGCAGTGAGCTGGAGAAATGGGCAAACTCAAGCCTCTAATGACTGCACCGGCAGGGTCGGGAGTTGTGTGACTGTGGTGTTGCAGCCACTGGATTGCTCTCGCCCACATTGATGGTTGGTCATCACAAACCTTTCCTAAGGCCCTCTTCAGACTACGTACACAGAACATCCAGTACAAAATCACATACAACCTAAAAGGCCACATTTTCCGAGCCTACATTCAGACTACATTTTACATGCAACATGCGGGTAACCTTTAACCCTGCGCAAGGGGTTGCGTGAAGGCAGGGAGTCGTACAAAGTTTGTATGCTTGTACGATTGCCCGGTGCAAGTACGATAAACGCAGGAAAGCTGCCTTATACTGTACAAGGGTTCGCACCCTGCCTGATAGGATTGGGCAGCGTTTTGGGCTTCCCTTCAGATTCTTGTAGTTGTCTTGGAAACTTCTATGTAAATGTGACTTATAGGCTGTTTTGTACCTGGTCTGAAAAGGGCGTAACATGCACATACTTGTATCTATAAATTCTATTTCCCTTAGAAGTAGTTCCCTTCCCTATTGTTTTTTTAACGCCGTTCTCATCTCTTTTTGTATTGGCATGGCTGGACCATTGCTTTCTTACCACAGTTCCGCTCTACTTTCTCGATGTTGCTACTGGCACAGTGCTGAAACAGGTATCTTTAGAGTGTGTGTGTGTAAAAGAAAAATGAAAAATAGGGATTCACTGGCCAGAAAAAAGCCACTTCAATCAGCTGTGTGGTGGATACCAGGCTAAAATTAGTGGCGGTCAATTCATCAGCCTTGCAAGCTGTTGAATGGTGTAATCCCAGCACAAGTTGCTATGTCTAAGATAGCTATCCGCTAGCATCTCTTCCGCGATGGGCAGGTCTGAGGTGTGTGTGTATGTGTGTGAGTGCCAGGTAGTTTGCTTGGTGGGTACACGTATGCCAGATAGTGCGGGGTCTGTTGCCACCGGGCTCAGCTGCTGGAGGGTGTAATGTTGTACCTGCCGCATTTGTTGTTTTCAGGGTTCACACACTTTCTATTGAAGTATACATACCTCTTTTACCATGCACTACTTCTCTCCCTTGGTTACCCACTTGACCACTGAGTTTTGGCAGTGAGCAAGTGCAATGTGTTAGTGTGTGTGTGCACGCACGCATGCTGCCCTCTGCTTCTGGTCCGGCAGTGGATTCCAGTGACACGATTTTCAGTGTGGCAAGTGGCCATCATCAGTGGGTGAGCATCTACAGTTGAAATAAACTATAGTGAGTACAATAATGATAACTGTGTATGCCACTAGATCTGAAATAACACGAGACTGCACGGATGCTTTACTGTGAAAGTGTGATGCTACCCCCCGCCCGCAGGAGTGTACCTGTGTGATGTACAGAGCAGGGAGTCGTAAAACACGGCATTTACGACTCCCAGGTACAGAGTAATAGTTCAGACCTGAGAGCAGAAAGAGCGATCAACATCAGAAAAGAACATATCGGCACTTTCATTTCGTACTTGCACGGCCGCGACTAAATGCCCGGGCTGTGCAAAGCATCGGAGAGCCCCCCTTCCCTTTCCTCTCATCTCCCATGCACTATACGCGTGTGATCACAGTGGATGAGGGTGGGCATACACAGTACCGCCTGGTTGAGATTCTGGCTTTGAGGAATACATCAGCATTGCTATACGGTAGCGGGTTCGACCTCATTTCTCTGTGTAGCGTTGATGAGTCCACACCAGGGAGCACTAAAAAAATAAACAGTTTTTTAGTACTCCTGGTCCACACAGAAATTCGAAGCAGTACCGTCCGTAGGTCGACTGCATTGTATGGTATTATTATAAAGATCATTCTGCAATCAGCTTCCAAAAGGCACAAAATAAAGTCTTCTGCTGCAATCAATATCTGGAGAAACACTACTTCACTACATAATACAAACATAGAGTGCATGGCAAGTAAACACAGGGTGGCGGCGAGCACGTAACCGGCAGTGTGCACTGTATAGGCCACCACCAGTCGGCGATCGCTGATGCACAAGACTGTGAAGGAGCTCGGCGGAAGGGATTTCAACATGCAGCTCACAGCGGTCTCAGTCTCAGAGTTGCACGTGGCCGAGGTAATACAATGGCAACTCGCAGTGCAACACATCTCAAGGCACTCTGTGCCCACAAGCTCCCGCTGGCGGGGATGTGATGATACCGAGCATGTAAAGACCTTGCTGTACACAAAGCATAACAGGTCTATAGTAGCTTTACACTGAAGTACACAGTCAATAGGCGTTAAAGGCTAACGGGTGCCAATCAACTTGACGTGGTATAAACTTCCGTGGATAGAAAGACATGTCAGCAGGTGGATGACCTCTTGAATTGTTTCCCATCAACAGTGGCAAATTTCTCACTCTTCCTGACACTGAAGACGGCCGGATTGGCTCGAGTTTCCTGCAGTGAAGAAGAAGAAAAACCAATCATCAGAATTAGATACCATTGGAGAACTCAAATCTGTCAGGCTTCCAAAGAAGCAAGATATCAACACGGTCGCATGTGCCTCGGGTACGTAGGCACGCGCATGCACGACGCTTTTAGTGACATTTTGCATACAAATCCCCATCTAGTAGGGCACAGTCACCCAGTTTCAGTGGAAGTGCGCGAGTTCGATTGGGAATAAAGGAGGAAGGGAGCACCTCAGCTTCCTCGGACCAAGACCATTCGACTCGGCACCATTTTAGGGTATATTTCCCCTTTAATTTTAGTGTTCATCTGAGCGAAGAGAAGACGTAGAACCTGCTCTTTTCGTTCCCACGCTAAGGGTACTGTGTGCGGCACAGGCTAGTACTGCATGAATATGATGCTCAAGCCTGATGGATTTAATTCGCCAATAAATAGTCAAGGTGCAACGGCTTCACACATAAACACAGCAGATTCGAAGGCAGTTTCTGCATGCGACACACCATGCACACAACACTTCACAAGGCTCTGAGAAAAATGCACTTGGAATCTGGAAATCATAGCATAGAACTGCTAGGCCATATCCACTGAAATGTTCTGCAAATTTTACAATATATTATAGAGAGTATAAAGACATACAAATTTCGCATTCCTCAACGGTGTCATCCTAAGCACAAGCATACTAAAGGGAAGAGAAAACATTTATTATGTTATTGCTTTGGATGCTTCTTTCGTCTTGTCATGCTATTTTCAACAAGGCAACACTTGTGCTCGTAAAAATACCAAAAAACAATTTTGAGATTTCTTTTAGTGCCATCAATTATTCCAGGAAGGAATGCTCAAACCATTGTCATCCCACTACACAAACGTATGCACTTACTAAGATCCACATGAGAGCTTGGTGTCCGCGGCTCTTGGAAAGCGCGGCTCATCTATTTTTCGATGCCAGTCGGCGAAATCAGCAAATCGGGTAAAGTAGTTTCTTCCATATTGAAAGAAAGGCCAAGATGGTGTATGCGATTCAAAATTTCTACTCAGCGTCAAAGAACAACATTGAATTCATCATCTTCCATTGCTGCAATGGCAAAAGAGCCAAGGCAGGCCGCGAGAAAGGCCACAACAACTGCCAAATTTCTCCCCCAACTGCCATTATCGTCGTCATCTTCACCAATAGGCAATACAGTTTTGTGCAAACCCTTTCCCGCGGGATTGGAAAACGGCCCTCACATCACTGTAGGTCTACATGATGTACGTGTACAACTCATGAGCTCATGCTCATTGGCCCGGTGCATGGACCATGTGGACTGCGTAGATCTACTCTGCATAGGCCAGGGCACTTTGTGATTACTCCGACCAACTCATTCAGCATCAGTTCCCCTATGGCTATGCCTATGGTGGTTGAACCGTTCAATGATAGGTTTTGCTGAAAGTTAGCTGGCGCTGATGGAAATTGTCGACCCGAGACTTGGCGATCGCGAGGAAGGTAAACAAATTATAATGTTAAAATGAAAATGAAGTGCAGCATGCTAGCTGTGCAAATTTTCATCGTTTTTGAATATTTGAATACTAGTATTCCCAAAAATCTTGTCAATTTTTCGGACAAAAGAAATAATTATCATGTGGAAAGTCCTCCAATTCCCGCCCAAGTACGGTACATGTACATAGTACATACCCTTTGGCCTTTGAAACAAGCCGCCAGGCGCTAGGCGTTTCCCAGGCTACCGTAGAATCCCGCGGATAAGCCCATCAGCTTATCTGTTTCACAAGGACATTCCGGTGGGCTTATACGAGAACATGGGCTTATACGCGGGCATGGGCTTATACGCCGGCACCAAAATTGCGCTATTGAAAAGCACCAAGGAAGTGAGAAGTACATTGCTGAACACCACTGTGCAATCAAAAACAACCGATGATTGTGTTGAAAACTTGAAATGTACGAAGAAAAAACCCCAACCCAACATGTACTTCGTGCATGGTACGACCTGGGGCCCATGGGCTTGTACGACGAAGCTTCGTGATGTTCGAACTACCCCTGGGCTTATGTGCGAGCATGGGCTTTTACGCGGGTGGGCTTATCCGCGGCATTCTACGGTATTGTACAGTATGCTTATGGAGATCAACAATGTAGGCATGAAATGCAGAATAGCATGCGGAAGCCACAGTTTCATTCAAGACTGGCCGCCTGTACAGCATACTGTATCAGTACAGCACAGAACAGCTGCACAGGAATTCAAATTCCATGAAAAATGGTTCAAATTACAGGATACACCCTGCAACACATTCTCACCAGGTACGCATACCACACGGCGGCAATCTGTGTTGAGGGCCACGCAGATTTTTCAATCTGTTTAATTCCCAACAATAGGGAGGTTTAGTCCCGCGTAATCCGTGGGTACTTTACGTGTGTGTACCACGTGATACTCAGTGACCCACGTACAGACGTTTTCTGATTCACGACATACCGTGTATGGAGGCTTACCCACGTTCCGCCAGAACGTGGGTGAAAATCAGAATGGAGCGCATTGTGCGAGCTATGAGGGTGCTCAGCTGAAGAAGTTTCCGAAGCACGAAATCGAAATATTCGATGAGCTTCTAAGGCCCGGGTAGCTTTGTCTTTGACCAGGTTTGGGCCTTTCGCTTCATGCTTTTGTTGTTCCGTGTGACTAAACATAACATTGCAACGTGGATGCCCTTCATCCACTTTACGTGTATCACCCACGTACGCGTTTCCGTTACGTGGGAACTAAACTTCCCTAATGTATTCAAACTACAGTACCGGTACAGTACCAGTATATGCATTTACTATCCACTCGATTTTCTGCTTATAACCAACGATCAGGAGTACATAAATCCAGAGTGTGCAGCTCCGCCTCTATGCTGGATCAGACCGATCCCACTGCGAAGTGTTTTTGTTTAGGTCATCATGAGTCATAGAAAATCTGCCGTGCCATGGGTTCAGTGCTAAATCACCGTATCACTAAGGTGAGAATGGGAAAATCGGGTGCTTTTTTCACCTTTCGTACAACAAGTAGCAATGCGCAAGAGAAATTACCTTTGTAGAAAAAAAGAAAAAAAGGACCAAGGAACTACAAGTTACGCTTTAATGTCCACTAACACCACCAGTTACTATACAATCAGCTCATGCGATAACATTGCACGACACTGACCGACGGTATTGACGTTCTACAACTAACTGGCTAACAGTGTCGTGCAATGTTATCGCATGAGGTGAGTGTTTAGTAACTGGTGGTGTTAGTGGACATGATAGCGTAACCTGTAGCTCCTTGGTCGTTTTTCTTTTCTACAAATTTATCCTTGGCTCTCCATCCGAGAAATTGCCGTCATCATGATACAGTAAGATGAACATGCAAACTGGTGTGAGATGCAGCAAAGGTGAGTCGCTATGACATAAACAAAAAAACTGTCTCCCAGAGTTGCATACTCTGGTCTATTGTACTCTTGCTACGATATTGACGTAAATGCGGTGTGAATATTTGACGACTCCCTGGTGCACATGTCCTGAATGAAAGAATCGGGGACTCCCCGGCCCCGGTACATGTACGTAGTACATTGTGTGCTGCACTTGCCTGCAACCTGAGAGGTCGACCGGTCACGGGTTCGAGCCCCCCCTCCCCATGGCTGCACATGTGACTGCAAAATCCCCGTGATGCAGCTCACCAGATCAAGGTATGGGTCCGGTTCACTCAGTAGATCCGGGTCAAGTGAGCAGTACCCCGGTGCTGAGAGGTGGGCTCACACCCCAGTATGGCATCTTCCCCATGTCTCACCCCCAGTACAGTAGCCATACTGGCCGAAATGAAGAAAAAAGGAGAAAATCAGGCAATACAATTTTTTTTTTAAATAAGTGACGAGGCGTCGTACAGATCTATCCAGCCTAAGGATGCGTTATTGAAATTCCTCCAAGCTCTCCAAACTTCTGAGGTGGTTGAAACTTGGAGATTCCCGTGTTTTTGGATCTAAGCACGCAGACCAGCAAGAAGCACACATGCTCCCAGGTGCAAACGACAACATACACGCGTCAAGTACCCCATGTCAATACCCCATGTCAAGTACCCCATGTACATATACATGCTCATGTCTCACAAGACGGCGGCCCGTTTGGCGTTAGCACTTGAAAGGTCATTGAGAGATCCAAGAGAACTTTTTTCAAGGAACCAGCAGGAAACTAAGAACATCCTATTAAGATTTGCCGAAAATGGAACATCTGAGCACAGGGTATAGTATGTGTGCATCCGGTACACATTCACCATTCAGGTATTTGTTGTAATTGTATGAGCTCTCTACACAGTGGTATGTACACATTGAGGGCGCTGATGCCGGTCATTCCATTTGCCGAGCAGGAGCATTGCGGCATGCCTGCAGTTTGACTAGTTCACATGATGCACTGCCAGTCTATCAACCCGCAGCCTACTTGCAGTCTATTTTTGAGCTAAACTTGGGCATCGCAGTGCATTGTGAACCCTAGGGTGACACTACACGTGTGGTGTTTGGGTTTCGCTGTGACGATATGCGATGCACACTTACCCGCTCTGGGCTGGGATGTTATGCACTCTTGCTGTGATCTAGGTTGATTTCATTGTTTAACCCTGCATTGGTTAGTTTGTTGGTAAAGCGAGCCTGATGTTGTGCCCTTAAGAAACACTCCAGCAGTACACACACTTGCATATAGTAAGCGAATTGCTAATGTTCTTTTGATTGCAGAACTTCAATACGCGGACACACAACATTGTGGACAGTTCAGTTCGGACCAGCAGTATGGCAAACAAGACTTCATCAGTGGACGGTGGTGCGCCTGTGTCCTCCAGCTTGTCGTCGCGTATTGTCACCGAGATCAACATTTACCCTATCAAGTCATGCAAGGCTGTGTGTGTCGAATCGATCACCGTGGACAAGCTAGGCCTGACGGATGATCGACGTCTCATGCTGATCGACAGCAACAACCGCTTTCTGCACCAGCGCAAATTTCCCAAGCTGGCCACAGTCATAGCGGTGATCAAGCAGAACAACACACTGCATCTCTCGGCACCCAACAAGGCGCCGGCCGTCGTTGAGATATGCCGGGTGTCGCGTGCAGATCGACCCGTCCGCAATGTCGGAGTCTGGCAAGCAACTCTCCCGGCTATTGACCAGGGCGACGAGGCTGCAGCCTGGTTTCAGTCGATATTCGACTCGTCGCAATCGTTTGCTCGTCTTGTCGCCATGCCAGAGCTTGACTCAGAAGAGTGTGTTCCTCGGCCAATCCCGTTCCCGGCCTCGTGTCCCAAGATCCCAGATCGGCAAGTGGGTTTCTCCGACTCTGGGCCAATCTTGGTCCTATCCGAAGAGTCACTGGCCGATCTAAATGCACGATATGAAGCTGGCTGGCAACAGTCAGTGCCCATGACACGTTTCAGACCAAACATTGTCGTGAAGGGTGGCGGTGTGGAGGCGTTCGACGAAGATAGGTGGCTGGTTGTGCAGATTGGCTCTGTTCCATTCCTGGCTTATCAGAAAGCAACGGTGAGCGGCTTCCTGCTCTCCTCAGAAACTCATTCTCTGCTGGAACGTGACCGATTTTGGATGTTTTTTTTTCTCACATGACTGTTACTTGTACATGTAGTTTATTGTGATCACTGGCTGGTAGGGTATTGTGATCACTGGCTGGTAGGGTATTGTGATCACTGGCTGGTAGGGTATTGTGATCACTGGCTGGTAGGGTATTGTGATCACTGGCTGGTAGGGTATTGTGATCACTGGCTGGTAGGGTATTGTGATCACTGGCTGGTAGGGTATTGTGATCACTGGCTGGTAGGGTATTGTGATCAGTGACTGGATGTGTTTTGCAGTGCTAAGTCCGCTGGCCAATGTAAACAGATCATGCTCGGCTTGCCGCTTTGGGCTCACACATCACCAAGGTGAACAAAGGGCAGATTTACCTGGGGGGTTTCACCAGCTGCCTGCTGTGTTGTGCGTTTGTTGATCACTGGCAAAATGAAGCTACGGCGAGCGCACTGACTGTAATCAGCACTTCTTCTGCTGCCATCTCTGCAGTGTCAGCTACTTCGAAGTACCTGTACTTGATGTGATTAGAATAACTTAGGTTATGTGCGTGGCCTGTGCAGATTGTAACTTAAAATGAAAACACCATACACCATCCATGGCTTGGTTACTACCGCACCGCGCTAGCAGTTTAATTTTTTTAATTTTTTTTATGAACAATCCTGACTGATTCACGCATGCTTTCTACTTTTGCCTGTGTCTTGTGTGCCATTAGCGGTGCAAAATGACCGGTGTTGATCAGGCGACAGGTGAGGTGGACAAGGTTGGACCACTGGAAGCGCTGAGGACGTATCGCGCTACACGCGGCCCTGCACACGCCGAGTTTGGCCAGTACCTGGTTCCCCTGAAGGTTGGTGGTGCCATTAACGTTGGCGACGCTGTGAAAGTGCTCGGGTACAAAAAAGGTTGAAGGTGTCGTCCGGCACACTACGTGCGCGCGCGCACATACCCTCGCCAGAACTCAGTGTCATGTGCTGTGGTGCCCATCCCACAGTCCTACACTTTCCTCGATGGTACGTGTATCTTGCGGCGTATCATACGGTTTGATCATTCAGTGTGGGGTTTTGTGCACGGTGTGTCTGGGTGTGTTCCAATTCCATGAGCAATGCTGTTCATAAAGCTGCAAGTGCTCGTTGGGCAACAGCACTATGGCCAGACTGCCATGTACGATGTACATGTACTGTGCTGGGTGCACTTGATCAACTGTTGGAGCAGTGAGGTCTACGTCACTACTAGCTTTTTTATTTTATTTATTTTTTACTTGAAACCACGCACCCAATTCCTAAAACATTTCCCACAAGGAGGAAATGGCAAAACAACAGACTAACAAGACATTGACTGAATGGGGCTGTTTACGCTACTCTCTGCAATTTGCATGCCACATCTAATGGGAGTATGCTGATACAGTTCTCTTATATCCCATCCCCCAACGGTTGAACACGAATACCATCGTTAATGGAATTAGGAAGTTTTTCGCTGAATTATAGGATAAGTATGTGGTTTGGGAATTAGGACTTTTTTTAAAGTTTTTCACCTACATAGAAATATGAGTAAAGGGTGCGTATCACGCTGATCACACCTCTTCACACGTCTATCACCAGTGCATGACTAGGATTTTCTATGTTTCTATGTGCGTGAGATTTTTTATAGGTTTTTTTTACTAGTAATTGGAAGTAAGTTTAATACTGCGCAGATTTCAGCAATATTACTGACACCTACACCTACATGTATTTCTATTGCTTGTAGGAATTCCCCTAACAGTGTTACGAAGCCAGGATCATTGACAGTTGCAGTAGGCATTGTCTTTTCACAATCTTTCTCAATAGATAGCAATGAAAAATATCAATTGTGCACTCATAACCATGTATAAACAATTAAAATGAAACAATTCCAGAGCGTTTTCATTGCTATTTTACGACTGTTGTCTCCTCGTCGGTTATTTCTCAATAGACACAAGTGATTTTACTGTGATGGCATCTTCGTTGCCTTTGTGTCGGGCAGATGGACACAAATCCTGCCATACGAAGAAAAGGCTTTTTAAGTGCAAGTTTACTGATTGATGTGTGTGTAGGGAAAAGATGTTAGTCCACTTCTCCAGCACAAAGCATCACGGTCAAATACCGGTAGGTGCAAAGTGAGGAGAAGACGAGAAACTCAAAGAGTGAGAGCACTGGGTGTGACACTGTGCAACCATAGCGCGATGCCGGTGAAGTGAGACAAACCTGTTGATGTTCCGAGGAGTCAAACTGTTCGACTTCTGTAGGTGTTCACACCATCCGGCTGTGTGCAGTGACGGCGGTGGACACGCCAGTGGGTTGCGTGACCTTCCTCATTCACCTAGTTGTTTCTAGTGAGGAGGCAGCGAATACTATGTTTAGAGTGCCTCCATATGTTTGTTAATTTAACAGTGTTTGTTGTGCCAGACTATGACCGGATAGCAGCTACTAGTATTCCAATGCTTCTAGTATGGTCAGACAGCAGCTACTAGTATCCTACTGGAGTACTGCTTCTGTTCCTGGCCCCAATAGGCTTTACAGTGCCCATGGTAAGAATTCTGAGCTTGTCTTTTTGTTTAAAAATTGTTTTGCTTGAAGTACATGGCTTTAGCTGTTTGGTGTGCCAACCTCAACGCAGGATCACGCTTCAGCATTATCGATTTCTGCCCATCTTACGGACCTGGGTGAAGTGCTTGCTTGCTGGAGAGGGAGACGCTCATCATCGCCATGTCCACTAGTAAGACTCTACTGTAGTGCCTTGGCTGCTTCTATTCCTTTCATGCAGTGAAACAGTTTAAAACTTCAGTTTAACGTTCCTCCGGGGTGCACACTGTAATCTGTAATTCCTAGCCGAGGTTCTGTACAACTGTATGTCCCAGGGCAAAAGACTGGGAAAGGAGATGCAGGCAGGCTCCTCAATACTGTAAAAGCCATATATAACGAAGTGCTAACTCTAACGAGTTAACGAGGAGAATTCTGTCATTAAAATAGAAATCGTTAAACTGAAATCGATACATAATTATACTGTCCTATTGAGCGTTGAGAATGAGTGAGAATCGTTACCTTTGGTACAGTTGAACATCGATTATCCGACCACCTCTGGGCAGACAACTGTCAGGCGGTGTTCAGATAAGGCAAATGGTCCGGATAAGAAAAAACTGTCACTCACACACTTTCAGTGGTATTACTAGCCGCACGACCTTTTTACTTTTTACTTTTCAAAATTTTCGTATTTTTTGAATGGCTCACTACATGCACAGTGCGTACTCTACGGCACGTGCGCCCAAAAAAACTGTTACGGATAATCGAATGGTCGGATAGTCGATGTGCGGATAATCGATGTTCAACTGTACTCGTAAACTAGTCAATTTTGGGAAATCGTTATATATGCGCCTCGTTAGAATAATGGCTTTTACAGTATGTACTTTACATATCCAATGTTACGGGGAAAGTATTTCCGTGTGTTGTATCCAGGGCACTTTATAGTTTACTGTAAAACCGGAAAGTTTAGACCAAGAAGTTTACGTTTTGTAATTTTGGCATGATTACGTGCGGAAAGTTTAACGATGGCTACCTGGCCACCCATCTGTATGTGCATCTTTACACAGACATCTCAAACCGGGTTCGCGATAATGTTTCTTCAAGTAACGAAAAAATTGGTCGTTAAAACGTTAGACCGTTTGTGACTCGTTCGATTTTCCGGTTTTACAGTATATTGAAGTTTCGTATTGGGTACTTTTTACTCAAGTTTCATGTTCCTACTAGTACCGTTGAGCTGATCTCTCTACAATTGTAGGCCCGCTGTCCTGCCCGTGGTAGTTTGACTTGACCAAGCCTACATGGTTTCTATTCCAGTCGTACTGTACGGTTTGTAGGTCGATGGTTGTTGCTGGTTCAATGGCTCGGTATACATGTACATGTACGGTGTTTTATGGTGAAAAAGGAGGACGAAATGTTACGAGTTATGACTAACTGTCCACCAACGTAACCAGATCTTATACAGTCAGCGAGTGCCATCCGAGTTGTACAGTGTTTTCTTCTTCTTTGTACACACAACTTGTGTGGAGGATACACAGCTTTCGTACCGTTGTGGCTTGACGTCAAGTTTAGACATGTACAGTTTGTACATCCGCGTTACCACTGGCTATACAATTGTGTTTTAAAAGTTAAAACACAACTAGCTTGGGAAGTTTCGCTCATGCCAGGCTGCCACCATGCATGATTATAAGTAATTACTTCAGTATTATAACCAAAGTTTGACGTGGGTGATGAAATGATGGTGATTTCCATCACCTGACTGTGTAGTACAGTCAACTTTGCGTATAACGACACTCGACGGGGCATCAGAAAAGTATCGTTATTCGCGAAGTCTCCTTGTACCCAAAGTCTCATTATATGTATACAGGTAGATGGGACTTTGCTCTGGACATGGGAATTCTGTCGTTATTCGCGAATTGTCGTTATATCCGCAGTCGTTATTAGCGAAGTTGACTGTACTGTGCCACCAGAGTTCTACTGCTACAGTACAATCAGGTAGGAACGATAATCCTAGGGCATGCTGGCTGGAATTGCTGCTGAGACTTAGAAGAATGTGCTGGATTGAAATTGCCAGATGAAACGGCCTTTCACCAACCTCGGAGAAAGTGCAGAGAAATTAGGGCGGTTCTGGTCTACGTGAGGGGAGCACAGCGCGAAGATATGAGTACTCGCGTTGGTGGGCTTCACAAATCATGAAGAAGATGCTCTGCAACTTCACGCAAAGCAAAGGAATCACATTAAAATGTGTACTGGGAATTTCCGTTCCGAATTTGTGGAAGACTTTCATTGTGAGTTCTGTTCAAAGGCAGTACATCGCACTGGTACGTGCACAGTTCGTTCGCTGTGTCCGTTGTGGCTTGTTGTAGATAGTTGTTCACTGTGTAGTGTGTACCGATAGTGTGCATCTCCAGGTCCCTCTATGGGCAACACCATTCCTATGCTTGTGTGTCAAAGTACTTCAATGCTGCATTTCCTCTGGGGATGCATGTAATGCATTTCCTCTGGGGATGTATGTAATGCATTTCCTCTGGGGATGTATGTAATGCATTTCCTCTGGGGATGTATGTAATGCATTTCCTCTGGGGATGTATGTAATGCATTTCCTCTGGGGATGTATGTAATGCATACTCGATTACAGTATTGTAATTTTCATCCATCCTACGGTGCTTCAAGAATATTAGAGGGAAATTTCAATTCCGAAAGTTTGAAGTATCACTAGACCTGGTGCATATGTATATGTGTGCTAAGGTCATACTTTAGATGGCGACAATGTCACATTTAGTGCAGCTATAATCATTAATGGTATTCTCACTTGAGTGACCAGTGTCTGGGCTATGACAGAGGAGAGCTATGATATCTTGGAAAATAAAGACGGTTTTGCAGTGCACAAGTTCACGTCCCGACAGTGAGCATGACTCATGGTGACTCATGGTGACTCATGGTGACTCATGGTGACTCATAGTGACTGGTACGCGGAGAACACATGTAGTATATTATTCGTTCGTTCTTTGAATTGGTATTCGGGCAAAACATCATTCGTACATGTACATGTACTTGTAAGTCATGGTTCGTTTCATCACTAAATTGTCCTCACATTCTCATAGCTGCAGCACTATCAGTTCTCAAGATGTCTGCTCGTATACTGGCCGGTGTCGGGGTAAGCCGGTACTGTCAGTCATTGCTAGCTGATTTGCACGTACAATGTAGCTGGTTTGTGCTGTGGATGGGGAATCCTGCAAGTAGCTGGTTTTACATGTGACCGGATAGTGTAATTGGAAACTACATTGTATAGAAGCACTGGGAAGGATTTACGCTGAAGGCAGATTACACGTTGCTCGGTTACAGCCGAGACTGTCTCTTTGCCAAGTGATTATTTGAGTACATGTACTCTGCTGATGCGATCACCTGGCCATATTGCCTGCACAGTGTTCTTCCTGTGAACACAGAGCAGCGGTGTAATGGGATGTGACAGTAGTACGGTGTCTCATCGCAGCACACCACCGGCCTCCTCAGCTTGTACTGATGTTATCATGTTCTCCGTGCGCATTGTTTTTCTTCAGCCGGCCGATCGATGGCGCAGCTCTGGTGTGGCGTACTGTTCACATCCGTAAACCGGTCCTGTTATGACGCATGTCTCTTGTTACGTCCGCAGTAGCCCGTCCTGTTATGACGCATGTCTCTGGTTATATAGTCATCAAGCTTAGAGGAGACACCTTAGCCAGGGCGGCTGGTCTCCGGTGATAATGCGATCAGTCAATGAGCCATAACCGTCGTGACATACCCATACTCTGTACAGTGATAGTGTGGTGCAGTGACGCAGCGTGCTGCTGCAACTCAATATGGCAGCGCAGTGCCCTTTCTCGTGATGCTAAGCAGCAGTGATCTTTTGCTGTTTGGCCGAATGTGAACCTGGCGGACTACCCATCATACTTCGTACATGTATCACGCGACTCTGCAAATAGAACATCTGTGCATCACAGGGACTATGGGATAGCTGTACACGACGATCCAGTGCCGAGTACGTGCCAGCCATCGTTGACACAGTACTCCAACACTGCCAGTGCTGCTGCAGGTATGAGATGGACTGCACTGTAACTGTACGCCCCGCATCACCAGCTGAATCTAATACATGAAGTAATTAATTTATTAGGCGCAGCTGCCGCACCCAGTCTACGTCTGTGGCAGGCGATTGACATCATCACCTGCAAATCTGGTGCTGCGTGCTGTATCATTACCTGCGTGTTTGTGCCGGGTGTGATGTGCAAAGGATATGCAAGGGTAAATTTGAAATTTAAAACAGTCAGAAGGAAGCTGCGCTAGACAAGGATCACTGATTACACTGCAGCAAAAGATTGTTTAAACTTTACGTGGCACCATCACCTCTGAATCAACACCACACGTGACCAGATGATCAAGCAGCACCGCAAGTTATATTAGGTGACACCACACGTGTGTGTGTCTGGGAGGGCTTCGAAACAGTGGGAAAGCAGTGTGATCATGTGTGTGCTTTTTATGGTGATTCAATTTCGTGTGATACAGGCTGGTGTTCTTTGTTACTGGTTTTCTTTTTGGAGATTTCCTGTTTCTAGGTGCTTGGTACACCGGCATGCCAATACTGGCTATGTAAGCGATGTCTTTATGGCTGGGGGATGCTTAGCGGGATGGTCTGTGGCCATGATTAGAGAGAGAGAGAGAGAGAGAGAGAGAGAGAGAGAGAGAGAGAGAGAGAGAGAGAGAGAGAGAGAGAGAGAGAGAGAGAGGAGAGGGAGAGGGAGAGGGAGAGGGAGAGGGAGAGGGAGAGGGAGAGGGAGAGGGAGAGGGAGAGGGAGAGGGAGGGAGAGGAGAGAGCGGCTGTACCAGGTTCAGGTCTGACCCGGACGTCAAAGTAAACTGCTGTGGCGCCCACACCAACTAGTTTGTGACGTGGGCACAGACGGTTTCTTGATGTAAATCACGTGGACTTGGGAGGTGTGCCACTAGTGTTGGCACATGCCCTACTCCAACTCCACTGCTGAGGGCAATTGTATGGCATTTGGGGTTGTGAGTACTGGGCGTTCAGTAGCTCGCAGGAGCGGAGATGTATTTCGTGCCCCAGCGTTCAATACGGGAAACTGCAGATTTTCTCACTCACCGTATGTTCCCGTGCGCATGCATAGCCGTATTGGTTGTGTGTATCATCTGTGATAGACACACAGTGTCCGGTTAGTGTTTATGAATACAACGCCGTGTACACGTTGCTGTAGCAGCGCTATCAGGCTATAGCATCATCCATGATTGTCAAATTTGAATGAAATCATGCATGAACGATCGGGATTCATTAGGATAGTAGACATTGGGATTCATTAGGAATTTAGGATAGTTGACATTGGGATTCATTAGGATAGTTGACATTGGGATTCATTAGGATAGTTGACATTGGGATTCATTAGGAATTTAGGATAGTTGACATTGGGATTCATTAGGATAGTTGACATTGGGATTCATTAGGATAGTTGACATTGGGATTCATTAGGAATTTAGGATAGTTGACATTGGGATTCATTAGGATAGTTGACATTGGGATTCATTAGGATAGTTTACTCGGCCGGGGATGGTTGTGCTTCATTTAGTATTACCGGTATCATTCTTTATTCTCATGATGGCGACTCGCGCCAATACGAGATGAGAGAAATGTAGTGACAAGGAGAGAAGCGCCAATAAGAGATGAGAGAAATGTAGTGACAAGGAGAGAAACGCCAATAAGAGATGGGTTGACTGTAACGACTAGGGGAGAAACGCAAATAAGATACGAGAGACTTGTAATAACAAGGAGGGAAGGAAGTTAGAACCCAGTGGTTGCATGTTGAGAGCAGCTGCAAATAGAATTCACAAGAAGATTGGCCGCAGATCCTTTAAAAAACTCAACTTGGGGAATCGCACGTAAGGTGGTGGACAATTCGTTGTAGTGGCCGAGGGAAGTGTTGAATGGGGAGCCTTTGTGCCGGTCAGTACAGGTTGTTGGCAGGTGATAGGAGCGATGGAGCCTAAGGGGGTGGGCTGTATTTACCACAGGGGTAAAAGCAAGGTTGGTGATGTGTGAGGGTGCATGCGCATGGTGAATTTTATGAGCAAGGAGTATGTGCTGACATGCTGGCCTGTTGTGTATAAAAAATCAATCTCGAAACTAAAGGCTTATCTCAATCTCCGGACAGCTAGCTGTTTCGACCTTGTTTGGCCTCATTAGCGGAGCTCAGAGTCAATAACCAAACCGATAGCAATGAACTTGAATGAAGTCTCATGAACAACAAAGCATGTTTAAACCGGCTCAAAGCATTGTAGTCAAGATGGACCACCGGCACATGCGCCTGGTTTTCTGTTAACGTACACAGAAATATCTAGCTTGAGTAGAAGCCTGATTGGAATAGAGGCCAAGGCCCCACGTCGGCTTGTCACAGGAACTAGCACAGCCTATATACGCGGCATTACGGGTGTTCTATGCATGTCAACATGGTGTTTGTTTGTCTGCCAGCACAAAGCACCCTTAGTCGTGATCCGCACTTTCTTCAACAAACAACAAACAAGATTCAGAGGCTTTGGCCGCTTTGCAATGGTTGACTGTACAGGCCACTTTAACATTTTTTTTTAAATCAATTTCTAGGACAGCACAAATTTGGAAATACTAGTCCTAGCTGGTTGTTGTAGTTGGGCACTGGGCGTTTTTATGAGGCAATTGTAACTTAGTCCGATAATAACTTTGAAGACAACCGAAGCTGATCAAGATTTCCGTGAGGGTATATCACATGTTAGCAAGAGTGTCACATACATCCCACGACCGTGCAACACTGTTAGCAGGGTCTCCAGCAGCAAGAACCCATATCACTTGGATCACAAACCCGCCAGCACATCGGGTACTACGAATGACATTGCTTAGGCTCAGTCTACAAGTTGTAGATCTATCGTAGATTTTATCCAATTTTCTTCAGGAGCGCTGTGTTAGAGCTCCTTTGCCCATACGATCCAGTATTTCCCAGTGTATGTACAACATGAATGCCACACCAAACCCAACACCTAGTTCAGGTGTGTGCATGCGTGTGCGTGCCTGTGTGTGTGTGTGTGTGTGTGTGTGCACGTGCACGTGCCTGCACGCGTGTGCGTGTGTGTGGGGGGGGGGCAGTTTTCAAACACGGTTTCGCCCGTTCTAGTCTGACAGTTGTGGCGCAATGTGGTGCCAATGTTGGGAAGTTTGTGTTTGGGCTTTGAATGATGTCTGAGATGCTTGCAGTGGCACTGTCGGGGATATTGCAAGCAATGAAAGCTGGAAACGGAAGTATGAAGCCGTGGCAGAATGGACACATTTTGAATATTCTATGGGGCAGATGATTGATTGCAGTGAGCTGGCCATTCTACATGTATAGTGTCTGGAATAGTGCTACTTGCCAGGCAGTACATGCTTCAAGCGCCGGTACCGCTAACTGAAACCATGTCGCAAGACTCGCCGGTAGTTTTGCTTGTGCCAACACTGCTCTAGTAATGGCTAGGACGTGTTACCATGGTTACTGCAAGAGTTGAATTTTTAACGGGGCACAAAGTCTAGCGTTGTAACCAGAACTAGTCCATCGTTAACTCAAGAAACGGTACACATAATAATGTTATTCCTTCCCTCCTCTGTACTGGAGAATAGAAGACAGGTATGTGCTGGCAGGGTGGTTAAACTTTGTGCCAGCTAAGTGGGATTTTCCGAATTGTGAAACTTTAGACAAACGGCAAGGAGACAATAATTGGATAACCGCAATCAATAAGACGAGCTGAATCGACATTTGTGTATACTTTATTCATGCAATGTAAAACGGTGGAGACAATGTGCAATAAAACGATGAAAATAGGAAGAAATAGTGTAGAGAAAAATTAGGATTCAAACAAGTTTTCGTACAACACTCATCAGGAATCGTCGTTGTACTAAAGGACACTGAAACAAAATTGATGTATTATAGAAAACCTAAGTTAGAGAAATAGCACCAAGAACAACAGAAGTGAAATTTACAAGTGTGAATTTTAACCATGAAAATGAGAGCAATCATGAATGCATGTGCTAACAATAAACTTTCAAATGAAAAATGAACAAACAAGAGAAAGAAAGAAGGAAGGACAAAGTGATAACACATAACAGCAGTACATTTCATCTAGAACATTAACGGTCAAGCTTGGCCACACCAAAACACGACACGTTACTTGAACAATTTCAACCTTATTATACTATCTTTCTGTACACACCAATTAGGCTTGTACAAACGCTGATAAATGGCTTCCAAGTGTGCTTAGTACAACGACGATTCCTGATGAGTGTTGTACGAAAACTTGTTTGAATCCTAATTTTTCTCTACACTATTTCTTCCTATTTTCATCGTTTTAAAATGCACATTGTCTCCACCGTTTTACATGCACGAATCAAGTATACACAAATGTCGATTCAGCTTGTCTTATTGATTGCGGTTGTTAAACTTTAGACTCGTCATACGTTCAACTCTAACAGTATTCTACTGACTAGACTAGGCAAGGAGCAGACAGTCTCTTATTCAACATTCTACCTTCTTCTTTTCCTGCCTTTCAACTTGAGTGTGTGTCTATCACAATAGGAGTGTATGTGGTCACTTCACTCAACAAAATGAAGGTCTCACTAATGTCAATGGCAGGGCTGTAGCATCTAATTTTGGTGTATTGATGTCTAGTGGGGGCCCTGCATGCCCGGAGGCTTTTAGATCTCCTGGAAACTTGTTTTTAGTTAGCTATTGAACAGTGAAGCCTGGCTAGAGTGCTGCTCTTTGACGTACCACCCTCCCGTGGACTCTGCCTTGGTCTCTGGCTTAGTTATGGGTTCATATAGTATAATAGCTATGTGGGAGGTTGTCAGAAGTGCTGATGTCAACCTCTTGTCTTATCCAAGCCCCTGCCCTTGAACCTGACCAGGCTGTCACGGGGGGGGGGGGGGGGGGGGTGATGCGGTGGCCACAACTAATACTTGCACAAGAGCTCAGAGATGACAGATATGGCCAGTCTTTTCTCTGGACTGTGTGTGTGTGGTGCCCGCGTGCCCGCGCGTGTGTGATGCCAGGGCAGGCTGTGAAGTGGCCGCTTGACACTGTATTCATGATGGCAAAGAGGCTGAGCAGAAACTAGTGGCACACTGTTCATGCGTACTGGAATGTCACATTGACATTGTGCTGATCTCTCTGGTTAGGCAAACCAGAGAGGAATACTGCAGGTACTACTCCCTGCTTGGTACCATGCAATGCAGCCTAGCTATTTGTAGACTTGATTAAATGATGACTGTTTGTTGTAATAGCATTAACTTTAATATTACTGGACCAGTGTTAGTACTTGGAAGAACTAGTGTAGTGTACATGCTATGCCTACTTCCAAACTAATAGTACTGGAAGGTGGAATGATAGATGTACATGTACTTCGAAGTATACCCAAGCAGGCTATGAAGCCACATTTCTCTAGGGAATGGGGACATGCTTGCGATAGGCTTTGTGTTGTTGTAGACTTGAAGGGTATGTAGAGGTGTCTGGGTGTGGGCGTGCTGGCAAGATACACCAGTTTCTGAAGGGAAATCCTTCTTCACATGCACGGACATTGTGTGATGTGCAGTGATATGGTAGCTGTTGGCTTTGCACATGGTATCTTCGTTCTGGGTCCTCACTTCCTGTTCACACCCCTGCTCGGAATGGTTCTTCCAGTGTAACAGATAGGAACCATGCGGACCCAATCTAGGGGAGAGGGTGTCAGTACAAAGCACACTTTACAAGGAAAGGAGCTTCCCTCCGGAATGTTGACTGCTGGTTCACACTTGGTCTTTCGTTCAGCGGTGGGTGGTGTATATCCTTCAGCACGCCTTGTTTGGTGCACCAGGTAGTGGCTAGTTGTTTTAGTGCGCTAGAATTGGTAGCTACTGCTCATCTGAATGCAATAATTCGTTTCTTGCGCGAGTGAACACTTGTAAAGTTGTATTGTGGCCTTCAAGGGCCCTGGATTGTGGGCTGCACAAGAAGTGAGAAGTGGGACTATCCTAATCCCGCCAGGCAATGCAGGCTCTGCAGGGCTATTGGTCTGCCTTGTCGATTGATCAGTGTTCATGCTGTCTAGTCATCATTGCAGACTGTCAGTTTTAGTACACTGCACACACACACACACACACACACACACACACACACACACACACACACACACACACACACACACACACACACACACACACACACACACACACACACACACACACACACACACACACACACAGCCACACACATTGCATGATGCACACCGCCCGGAAGCCTCTATTCGGCCAAGCAATCAGTCGCCGTGCCTAAATCTCCAGAAGCAAGTTAGTTGGCGATGGCTGGAGACTCTGTCACACCCTAACACTGGCTACACCTTGTTTAATGATCAGTTGTGGCTACTGCTGCTGCTGCCAATTTTCAACTATGCTGATTGATCCTGATTGTAGTCCCAGTGTTGGTCACAGAAATAGCAATCATTCTTCATTCAATGGATGCAGATTCGTTGGGAACTGAGTTTAGTCTCTCATGGCCAGTTACCTCCCCTCGTTACCAGTGATTTGTTGAGTTTGGTGGAGTGAAATTGGCCAGGCAACATTCTTTGTTGAGAAGATTTGTCATGAATGATTGAGCACAGAGCTGTACGTGAAGCATTCCGGTGATTCAGTTGCTCATCACACTCTACATGGCTTCCGCTCCATAGGGCATTGTAGGAAGCCAAATTTCGCATCATACGCTTGCTAGCTTCCATGTGCCATTCCTTTAGTAATCGGCCCTATTGGCTTTAAAACAGCAGGACGTTGTGTGTAGGAGTACATCAGTACATCAGTACATCAGTACATGTACTTATAATTACAAGCCTAAAGTTAATTCATTGGTTTCTCTGCGGGGTATTTACTATTTAGGGTATCATAACTTAGTCCATACCTTTCTAAGCGTAAGCTGTCCTCCTCAGTGTACTGTTCTGTACACTCTGTTCTTGTGTAGCCAGTGCAGTGGTGGCAAGTCGTCATTCACTGTGGGCCTTTCAGAAGACCACTGGTCAGTCTCTTTTCGATGCACGTACTCTGGCGCAGCAGGCTGGATGTTACTCTGGCGCAGCAGGCTGGATGTTGCGAATCAAGCTGGATTTAGTTCATACTAGTACTGTACTACCCGTGCATTGCTGGCATTGTATCAAACAAAGCATTGGTGTTGAATGCTCCCCTCCTTCCCCCTCCACACTTGCACTAGGCATGTGGTGGGTGGCACATCCAATAAGAGCTTCATGAGTTTACAATGTGACCGTGTCCGGACTGGGCGGACTCTGTGCTGGTGGGTGCTACAAGTACAAGTGCACACTCCACGCTGATTTCCTTACTTGATTTGATTTTTTGGTCCTTGCTTTGGGTAAAGTCTAAAATCGTGCACTGTGGATCAAATCCTGGCCTGCACAACCATCTTGGATGTGAGGACACTAGTATTGTTACACCCCTAATGACGTAATGTGTAACAGCTATACAGTAGTATAAACAGCAACACATCCGAAATAGCTACCCAATAGCCATGCGGAATGCCATGCCAGGTTATTGTTGATATCAGGAATTAGATTCCGCAACCTGGTTACAGAGCAGAGCATGACCGTGACACCCATAGGCATAGACGGATAGAGCAAACTACACCACTGGGTAGGGTTTCCAGCAGCAGCCTCCAGTAGAGCCCGCGCTCAGCCCACCGGCATGGTTCAGGGGAACCTTGGCTAACAGCTTGGTCGGTGCAGCGTTGCTTATTGTCCTCTGTCTGCTCTAGTCTCTGAACGTATGTACGCCGGGGATCTCCGGACATGATCAGCTACCAGTGTTGGTGTGATCTTTATCTGTTTTATCCTGTGATTGTGGAATGACGTCTTGACGGGCAAGATACAAGTCCTCTGAATTCAATGTCTTGCACGGAAAACTTCATCCAGCTGAACTACTGAGCTAGCTGCATGGGAATGTCCTCATCAAGCCCTCACGGTATTCAATGCTGCACTCAGGTTGAATGCACACTGGACCACAGGTGCTTATCTGTGTAGGATATCAGTGTGTGTGATTGACGTCAGCATCCTACTGATCTCACCCTCACTAAGCAGCATGTCCGGGAGCAAGGCTAGATTTCTATTCTCAGGCAGCGGGCTGAGCAGATGGGCAAAGTGCTTGGGCTATTCTTAGCACCCGAACACACCGCAGAAACATCGCCCATGGGCGGAAGGGAAGGAAAAGAAGTGTGGTTTTCAGAAAACTCCTGTTGCGTAATGCTGGCCGAGCTGTGTCTTTACTGGACTTTCACTACAGACGCAGTATCACTATTTCCAGATCCGAGGCTAGCTTCTGTTCCTATTCGTATGAACCAGTGTTCCTCAACACCTTCTTCAGCATACTTGCCACTGACAAAAGGAATATTCTACCAAGATTAACACGTTCTGATGTGCTTCTATGAACTAGTTCTTTGGGAACACCTGTTGGCCAAGTTTTCAGTTCCGCACGTTGTCACACGAACGGACAGTGCAGTGGAACCCGGCTATGAGAAAGCCACCGAACCACAGCTGATGGTGACCAGCTGTGTGTGTGTGTGTGTGTGTGTGTGTGTGTGTGTGTGTGTGTGTGTCTTGGGTTTTAACTGATGTCACTTATGCAGTCAGTAGCACCAGGGCATGATAGTTGGAGTGGACTGTTGCAGATCTACATCCATGTAGTATGATGTAGGTACAGTGTCCAGATCAGCTTAACCTGACTAGTATCAATAGCATATGCACAGCCCTGCGAGTGCCAATGAAGAATATACTATTTCAAAAAGTTTTGCCAGGAGAAATTGGTGATTGGTGATTCCCTAAAGTGCAGTATGACTGACTACGTACTGGGGAATGGTTGGTCAATGTGCCTTGGACAGTTGAGTGTGCTAGAAGAGTTAACTGGCCAGCAGTTTGGAGGAAGGTTTGCATGAAATGATAATTATATACCCGGGTTTCGTTTGGGAATCGCACTAGTTCTCAAAGTACATGTAGTTTGTTTGTCACTCGTGTGAGATTAGTGTGATTAGCAACTGGGGCCCATCAAGAGACAATGTATCTTTTGTTTATTGGTGATTGTGTTTGTCAGGAGTGGTCGTGTTTTAGAGACTTGGTGACTAATGCCACCATCCAGGTCTGTGAAGCAGTGCTCTAATGATCCACCACATGCACGCTGCTCACTGCTCAGTGCTAGTGGCCCACCACACTGCTCAGTGCTAGTGGGGTAACTAACTAATTACTTAGTATTTACGTTATTGTCAGCGAGGACATCATGGCCCCACTGATTGGCATTGCCATGCACTGAGCCAACTGACTGTACCAGCCAGTGCCAGTGAACATATACATATACATATACATATACATGTGCATGTACATGTACTTAGCTTGTACCTATTGTGCTCATTCTTAGGTGTGTTAGTTGTGTATTGATGTATATCATGTGATTATCTCATGGCTTGGTGTTGATGATCACTGTAATGCGTGGGTTCTACATGTACTAATTTTATATTGATAATAGTTTCTGGTTGAGGGCCCCATGACTGACCAACTAAAGTATGCGCTAACGGCTCATGTAGAAGTGCGGCGCGGACAAAGGACAGGACAGGATGTCTCCCTAGGCCCTGTCTATTGTAGTTTCCCTGCACAGTCGATTTGTGTGACTACCATGGACGATGGACGCTACAACTGCTCAGGGTCATTGGATGTCTTGGTAAGTGCGCTGCAGCCTCAGTGCCATAGTGCAGCCTCAGTGCCATAGTGCGGCATGCTAGCAGTGCGGACTGAACCAAATGGAGATGAAGTGGTTCTGTAAAAATAGCTACATGTACATGTACTAATATGCTCCAGGGTAGCCAGTGGGTCGTGTTTCCGGAATAGTGTGGGCAATGACGACCTGACGGCCATTTGCATGGTAATCCTGTTATAATAATTTTAATTCTGTGAGTCATGCTGAAAAGGCGAACTGTCACCACAATACCATTACCAATGGGTTACTGCTGACGATTGACCCCCCCTCTCCCCCCAGGAAGTGCTGGGATATGATCGTAATCATGCACAATGATTGTGTGATCTACTGTCGCCGTGCCGGGTAGTCAATAGTTCAGATACATGTACATGTACATGTAGGTCATTAATGTCTACGTACAGCAACCAGTACTAGTACAGCAACCAGTACTAGTAGTACTAGTACTGGTTGCTGTACTAGTAGTACTAGTACACGTACAGCAACCAGAGTACTAGTACATGTATACTAGTATTTATAGCAATCGGATATTGACAGATTATGCGTGAATGATTCACGGTCGATTCTACCCAGTACAGTAGGCAGTAGTACTGATGATGTACAATGTCGTGTACATTTGCTACCTTCCCCACTAGTGTGCTCGGGCTGTACTGTAGTTTACATGTGTAGACTGTAGTGTAGTGTAGGACATTGAGCATGGGTGGCGATAGTATGGGATATTAACAGTGTGTCGTCCCATACCTGCCCTGCAATGTATGAGCTACAATTATGATATCATAGGGCAATGCCTGTTCAAAACTCTCCAACTGCAGTGCATGGACAACTGCAGTGCATGGACAACTGCAGTGCATGGAGCCGATACCTAACAGTACATGTAGTGGTATGTTCTTTTAACCATTATTAATATTAGCTCACTGCTCACTGACTTGTCAGTTTGAGCACTCTGGCAAGGTACGTTCGGACCTGATTGGAAATTTTTATTTCCATTGCTATCAGGTTCGGCCTCATTTCCTCTGTGCTGCGCTGACGAGTCCACAAAGGACGAAACAGTTCTGTCCGCAGATTGAGCATTATTAATATTATTATTATCATTATGATTATTACTGTTTACTTCTACTGAAGTACCTGGATGATGCATACCAGGCAGTAGATCAGTCAGAGGAGATGCAGTACAGATGTGTAGTAGTACACACACTTCACCAGTGCACCATGTCCAGGGTGTCCAGGATCCAGCCATGAATTGATGATGATGATGAATGCACAGCAGTCTAGCCCGTGATGGTCTCAAGGGGGGGGGGGGGGGGGCAGGCAGGTAGGTAGGTAGATGTAGCGGGTAGATGGGTAGGTACAGAGGTACACATGTCCTAGGCTGTCAGTAATGTTATTGCAGCATACAGAGTGGCCGACACTTGACGCCAATGGGGTGGTGTCAGTTCTGGGGCAATTGGCAATTTGGCCACTTGGCCTCTTGACAAGGCTGCGGCTATTTTCGGCTTCCTTTCCGGTCTGAAGCCTAAGTAGCAGTGTCCCCCAGCTACTTGGCTAGGTTAGAGTGTTCTGTGTCTCAAAGCCCAACTGTACGTGTCAAGTATACCACTGCTCAAAAGGAGATGTTCTAATGGGGGATACGGTAGTGGGTGGTAGTGATGATGGTGGTGTATGGTGCCTATGCTTGGCTGGGCTGGTGGTGTATGGTGCCTATGCTTGGCTGGGCTGGTGGTGTAGCAGTACATGTACATGTAGTCATGTACATTCCTCTGCATGTAATCCATCGGCGGCCAGTGTCACACCCGGTACCCGTGACTGCCCTGCTGGACCAAGTGGACAATAAAGTTCTAGTAGCTTCTATCACGATAGTGTTGACTTGGCCTGGCTACCGTAGGCCCTAGTACTGGCTGGGGAATACCTCAGCGCCTGTATATTATAGTATGGCTGGTTTAGAGTGGGACTGTGGAGAGTTCTGCTCTCACCTTGAAGTTTGAACCATGCCAATATCATTACTGCTCTAATCAGTTCAACAGATTTGCCATGATATGGGGGGGGGGGGGGCATCTCTGTACATGGTGGGGGCTGTGTGCAAGTACCAGTTCCTGTGTACCACCTGGTATATTATAGGAGGTAGTGCAGGTAATAATATGTAGGAAGGAGGGGGGGGGGGGATAGTAGTCCTGGTATGATCTATGCTTGTCAATAGGTGCTCCCAGATAGGCTGTGTCTGTATGCCTGTATGGGTGCTGTGGTGTGGATAGCTGTATGGGTGTGTGGGTTGTGTGGATCCCAGTGTATGGCTGTATGGGTGGTATGGATCCCTATGTATGGGTATGGGTTGCGTGGATCCCTATGTATGGCTGTGTGGGTTGTGTGGATCCCTAGGCCCTATGCATGGGTCCTATGGGGCATGACTAGAACATAAGGATCAGATGGCTGAGTGGGTCACTTGAAAGTGCACGCATTCTTTCCTCCACTTAGACGCTGGTCATATGCCCATGGCCCCGCTATGCTCCATGTCAGCAGGCATTGTTGTCCAGACTGGGTGAGTGATCAAATAATGGAAATGATCATCAAGAGTGCTCAGCCTGATCAGGCGTATTTACATTTTCAACATTTTTCCCAACAGTACTGAAGCCCTTCCAAGAGGGAATACAAGAAGAACTTTTTTCCTGCACAGTTACTGGGTTTTCATGTTGCCTACAATGTAATGTTAGGTTGGGTGGGGGGGGGGGGCAATGTTAGGTTGGGTGGGGGGGGGGTAATGTTAGGTTGGGTGGGGGTGGGGGTAATGTTAGGTTGGGTGGGGGGGGGGTAATGTTAGGTCGGGTGGGGGGGGGGGTAATGTTAGGTTGGGTGGGGGGGGGTAATGTTAGGTTGGGTGGGGGGGGGTAATGTTAGGTTGGGTGGGGGGGGGGGTGATGTTAGGTTGGGTGGGGGGGGGGGGTAATGTTAGGTTGGGTGGGGGGGGGGGTAATGTTAGGTTGGGTGGGGGGGGGGGGTAATGTTAGGTTGGGTTGAGTATCAGATTCCGCTGGTTACAAGATTGTGACCTCCTTCAAAAAAGGCTTTGTCCAGTTAGAATTGTCTGCTTTTCGTAACACTCAGCCGGCCAGGAACACGACACAGTTCTGATGGTACAGTCTAGCTGGTGATTTCCTAATCAGGACACACTCCTACTTGTACTTGCTCCGCTATACAGCCCAGTCGTGTAGTCTTCTTGCACTTCTTGGGCTTGGGATGTTCCTGATGAAGTTTTCACTATGACTGCGTGCTGTGTGGCGGTGGTGGTGCTGATCATTGTTCCTTGAATGTTGTCTGATATCATTCTCTGTGCTGTCCGTCCTGGGTTGGGGAGAGAGGACTGTTGTGGCGGGGATCCGTTGCTTGTCACCGGAAAATGGTGTTGTAGTGCCGACACCATATAAACACGGACAGAGAGCACACGCTTGACTGCGTCAGAGTCTACCCGGCTTGAGAGGACCTGCGGCTTGAGAGGACCTGCGTGTACCAGTGCTGTGGTCATCCATCATGTGCGCACACACACACACACACACACACACACACACACACACACACACACACACACACACACACCACCACCACCACCACCACCACCACCACCACCACCACCACCTATTGCTGGTATCAGTGGCTGGTGATGTGCTTGGCACAACTGATGCCTACAGTCTAGGCTATATGAATGATTCCGCACGCCCACGGTCCTGTAATCGGACTAATTTTGTGACCAGTTCAGTTGTGCTATTTTCAATGTGACTGACGTCACGGTGAGTTTTGATTTGCGTAGTACCTAGTGTTTGGTCCAGTGTCCAGTGTCTGTGATGAGAGATTGACCTGAGAAGAGTTTAGGCAGGCAGGTGTATGATTGGCGAGCGTGTGAGCTACTCAATGAGCACTGACACAGGCTGTGTGTGTGTGTGTGTGTGTGTGTGTGTGTTGCGCGGCAAGATGACAGCCATCAAGTAGTAGCAAGGGTTCTGTCTCCCTGCTGCTGTGGCTCCTGCTTACTTTGCTGTCATCAGCATAGGTATTTGTACTGTAGGAGTATGTGTGTTGACAAGGGGACGTCACACTATGCACCCATGTCTGGAAAGTTGACAGGGGCCGTCAACGTGTCACCAGTAAAGTCTTCACAATTCCTGTCAAGTTGATGTGTGATTTTTAGAAAGAGGTTTACCAAACCGGGTCAGATAGTTTACGTCATGTGCGTGTGTGTAATTAATAATTGTTTCTCGCTGACCCACCTTAACCTAATCCACATTGGACACTTTTTTGCTCGATCATATCGATCATGTTGATCATATCCTGTTATGACAATATGTTGCCAGCACTGTAGCTGTTGCTGCTGTAGTGATGGAGCTCTGTTGGAGGTTGCAACTGGGTCACGGTGTAGTGTGCTCTTTAAATTAATCTATAGCAAAGGTCTTTGCTGAGTGGGTTGGGTGGTACTCGCTGTACATCGAATACTGAGCAGCTCCTTGACCATCTCCCTCAAAGTTTTCTGTCCTTTCTATTGTCTTTACAGTCATGGGCAGGAGGCCTTCATGGCACACCAGTACGACGTCCAGCGATAACGTTACTTCCCTCCAGAGGTTCTAGGATAAGTTAGTTCAGCTTATCAGTGTCACTGCATGTGTTCTGATCGATGTGTGAATATGGAGTCAAATGTGTGAATATGGAGTCAAATGTGTGAATATGGAGTCAAATGTGTGAATATGGAGTCAAATATGTGAATATGGAGTCAAATGTGGCAGTTTTTTCTAAACTTGGAGGCGCCTAAGAAACTCTTGTATTCATGAGCAGTTTGACTGACTTGTCAATGATATACGTAGTCATCAGGAGACTGAATCCTGTACGGACCACATTGCCGTATATGGCCCTTAACTTAAAACCATCCTGCCTTACTCAAATAGCTTCTTTGTCCCGCCTTACTCAAATAGCTTCTGTTGAGATGGGTGCGGTTTGTGGCAGTGCCAATTTTGCTCGATGGGATTGTCGCGGTTATTTCCGCGGTTATTGTTGTGCTAGGCTATCTTGGACGATCCCAAATTAACATGCGTCGGAAATGCGGTTTACGACGGTCCGACCGCTGATGTATTGCATTCGTACACAGAGCTAGAGCCGCGGCATCTTACTTGCTAACAGCTGCTCCGTATTCGACAGGTTGCATCATTTGGTGCATCTCTGCACGTGACAGTGCCGTTGTCATCGCCGATGGTCGTTCCGTTGCAAGTCATAGTGACGTGTCAATGTCATTTTAGAGAATCCCCTGCATTGTGTTGTACTGTGTTGTATTGTGTTGTATGATGTTGTATGATGTTGTATGATGTTGTATGATGTTGTATGATGTTGTATGATGTTGTATTGTGTTGTATTGTGTTGTATTGTGTTGTATGATGTTGTATGATGTTGTATGATGTTGTATGATGCTGTATTGTGTTGATAGCTGCAGCCACGGGTAGCATCAGGCATCAATGCATCACTGCTGCATCTGCTGTGCAAGCCAGTTGTTCACATGCATCAAAGGTGGCGAAACCGCCAGTTTGTAGTGCGACGTTTTAATTTAAAATAAACTTCAGCAGAACAGAGCGCTCTGCGAGTACCATGCAAGTGATTGTATGCAGGAAAGCCCAGAACGTGCATTCATGATCTTCGAACCAGGATTCGTAAAGTCTCACCCGCTCTGCATGTTATGAGGAAAGAATAAGATGCCTCGAGACTTGGATGCCTTCTAAGACAGGCGTGCACAGCTGTTGCTCTGGCAGTGTAGTCCCCACCTTGTGCAAGCCTAGTTCTGCTTCAGCATGAGAACAACATATCGGCGATGGATGATGGGAGTTCATGACCTAGTTAGTTTGTTTGCCGCTGTAGTATCACACCTCTTGCTTTCCGGTTGGCGAATAAACAGTTGGAGAGCAGGGGCTGACTCATGGGTGCAGAGTTGCCATAGGAAACCACATCCTCGTGTGATGGATGTCAGGCTAGACCTGGAGAGGCTGGGGATTTTGTTTCGGGACAGGATTCTCGACCACCTGGTCCCTAGGTCGGCTTGACTTTACAATGTGTTTCCTGGGTCTTCCATCTGGTATTATGTTTTAGAGCCAATCACAACCTCTGTGTACGTGCATGTACATATGCATGTATACTTAGTGCCGGCACTGGGAACTCTTGGTGACTATATCTCGTGGCCTATATTGCTGCAGGCTATGCAGTACATGTATGTGTGCATACCTGTGACAAAGCGCGCGCCACTGGCATGGCCCGTACGCGGTGGACGGTTCGTTCTTTGCTCGTGTAGTCGTCCTCAGTTGTCAGTCGTGAGATGTCGACTCGGCAAGGGAACGTGCCAGAGGTACTCTATGTTTTGCTGACTGTGCGCGTGCACTGCACTGCTGCTGCCAAAACACCCAGCAGCAGTGAGGAATGGCCATGCAACTAGCACCCATCATCACCATTAACCCGACCACCCAACTAATGAGTCTTGCTGTTTAGTACATACACGTAGCATGCACTGAGGATCCCGGCATGCTCTGCTTTGCTCTGGGCTGTTGAACCTGACAGTCAATATGCGTAATGACAGATGTCATCTCAGCATCTTGCCGTACCTTTCTGGCAAAGTCCCTTTTTTGCCACTGTGAGTTTCAAGCCTTCAAGCCTTCAAGCCAGCTGCTGTCTATTATATAGTCAGTACTGTACTAGTGACATTCACTTGGATGTTGGATGCCTGCAATCCCAGGCCCGTCTGTCCATGTTGACAAGAACGTCAGCCAGGCTCCTTGTTAGATATCCCTGGTGGCAGTGAATTACGCCACATTCACAGTATCAACTCACAGCACTCACTGTCAGCAATGACCGCAGGACTCTGCAATCGAGTGTATTTTTAGAGCGCCCGTCCCTCACCTGTCAGGGCTGTTGCCTGCGGGACTCGGCTTTGACAGAGTCCGGGGTGCCCAACGTCACATTATGTGGCGCCTTCCCTCGTATGATTGCAGCCTCGCGGGGCTGAGCTCTTTCCAATGCATGCGACAGCGAGAATCTCTGCAGATCCTTTCTGGAGAATGGAACAATCAGCACATACACTATGTGTACAAACATGTATGTGCTTTGCGGGGAAAGAGAGCATGTTTCATGCGGACAACACGTCGAGATGAGTTGACCGGGTGACGGAAGGGATTTCCATTTGGGCTACTGGCCCATCTGGAGTTACTGACAGTGCCGAGTTGAGGCTCATTTAATTGTGCACCTGTGTTCAATCATCCTAATTATAAGTTCAGGCTCAAAGGCAATGAACACTTTCCCGGTTCCAGTTTTGTGACGGATTCTGACCTACATGTACATGGCATGGCATTCGGCATGCTAGATCAGGTTTCCAAGAAGATGGGTGTGTGTGTGTGTGTCGGTGTGTGTGTGTGTGTCCATGTGTGTGCAGGTGAATGTGTAGGTGAATGTGTGTGGGTGTACGCATTTCTTCTGCCTCTCTCTCTCTTCTTTCTTTCCCTGCAAAACCCACATGACCAGCTTCTGACTGGGTGCAAGTTCAAGTGTACATGTCTGTCATGTATACAACATGACAACATACCACGTTACTTGGCACAAGGTGGATGATACAGGTAAGGGACAGTGATCCTGACGTCATGTCATATGCCATGGATGCAGTCCTGTAAACATATGCCATGGATGCAGTCCTGTAAACATATGCCATGGATGCAGTCCTGTAAACATATGCCATGGATGCAGTCCTGTAAACATATGCCATGGATGCAGTCCTGTAAACATATGCCATGGATGCAGTCCTGTAAACAGTAAAGTACCCTGGGCCTCACAAGTAATGCCGCGTTACGTAAAACCTTAAAAACGTACAAGTGTGTGTGTGTCCATGGAGACATGTCTGCTGCATGTACGCGCGTATTCTGTACCATAGTGCATAGTTTCCACCAGGACTGAACCAGGGCCCAGTAGTACAGGGGTTTCATGTGAAGTGGCTGAGCTAAGTCTAACACTGTGCCACTGTGTCACTGGTTTTCATATCACTTATCAGCAGCCGCAGAGTGGAGCTCTGGCTGTTCTAGGCCGCAGAGTGGAGTTCTGGCTGTTCTAGGCCGCCATGCATGTAGTCGTTGAGATTGTAGAGCATAGCCCTACCGCTGCCACTATAGATGCACCGGTAGGTGGGTGGGCCGAGAACCTTGGACTGCTTTAGAGTAGACATGGCCTTTGCCACAGCTCACCTGCATGGAGGTCCAGTGTCTTTGGTCAGTTCGGGTAGCGTCTTCTCTGCCAACTGACAGGACAATCAACACACGCGACCACTTACGAGCATGCAGAGATGGTCACGGAATGCCAGTGCTGGTGCTGCTGCACAGGGCACTTAAGAATGTATCACACGAATGTTATCTAGTGCTCCACAGGGTACTTGGAAGTATATCACACATAGCATTATGTTATCATGCCTACAGGCTCAAATACAAGCCCCGTTATAGACTGGAGTCATAGCTCAAGCTAGTTATCACGGTTTCATTCACCATTCCTTATCTAAAGTAGACCATACTGACACTGTGTAACCGGAGGAGGAACTACTGTTTGCCTCCCATTCAGTGTCAAAGGCATGACGATGGCTGAGGTCCTGTACTAAACTCAGCTTGTGGTGTTGCCTGCATTGCTTAGGCAGTATCACACTATAACACTGCAATACACAAAAATGAGAAACGTCACTTTACCGAGGAAACACTTTGCATTGAATGTGGACACACCACCGCCATCGTCATCAAGGAGTCATGAAACAGGCTTTTCAGTGTCTAGTTGCAACAACTCAGTGTACCTGGCAATAATAATTATAAACACAGCTACTGAACTGCACCACTCCGGCAATGCTGTGCATCTTGGCTGGCCCAGTGCCAAGACGCACAGCACCTTCATGAGGCAGTGCAAATCATGGTGGAGTGAGGCAGTGCAAATCATGGTGGAGTGAGGCAGTGCAAATCATGGTGGAGTGAGGCAGTGCAAATCATGGTGGAGTGAGGCAGTGCAAATCATGGTGGAGTGAGGCAGTGCAAATCATGGTGGAGTGAGGCAGTGCAAATCATGGTGGAGTGAGGCAAATACAGTGTATACCTTTAGTTAGTGTGAATCACGGTTGTTCCATGGACATGAAACAGTCCAGGAAGCACACTAGATTTTCCATAGGTACAGTACTTGATTTACAAAGGCCCAGTCTCACCTCGGATAATTCTAGTAACTCCAATTTCGGTGAAAAAGGAGAAGGACAAAATGTTACGAGTTATGACTAGCTGTCCACCAACGTGACCAGATCTTATACAGATCTTATACAGTCAGTCTTGTCGGTTTTGTGCCATTTTGTCGCACTCGCTGACTGCATACGATCTGGTTACGTTGGTAGATAGTTAGTCATAACTCGTAACATGTTGTCCTTCTCCTTTTTCACCATAATTTAATTGGCTCGCCATCCGAGTTGAACTCCAATTTCTTTCATAGAATTCTTGCTGGCATCAGTTGAAGGTGCTTTGCTCCAATACTGGCAATAGTCTGTTACCACCTCAATTTTGTATAGTTTCAACAATAAGCCTTTTCTCCAGCTTTCACATACTTGTATTTGTTGTAACTGTTATTGTTCAGGTAGATTTCTGAAGGAGTCGGCTAGTCTTTCTGGCTGGAAATCATAACCATGGTATCCAGTTTTAAGTGTGGCTGGTCCTCTTGATCTGTCAGTCTGCAGGAGCAAGTTTGTATCTGTGTATGTGTGTGTGTGAAGTCGATGATGTAAATGTGTGTGTGTGTGTGTGTGTGTGTGTGTGTGTGTGTGTGTGTGCGCGCGCGTGCGTGCATTTGTGCATGTGTGTGCGTGCGTTTGTGCATGTGTGTGCGTGTGCCAGTCATTGACGAATTGTATTAATAGTTTTTTTTGGGCTTATCTGTCTTCTAATCCTCTCACTGTGGGTCCACTAGTGATCAGAACTCAGCAAGGGGTCTTGGGACAAGAGGAAACTCAGTTGACACCTGTATGCAGTACTATGCACAGTGCATTCCTGTGGGTTCACAGAAAAAAGATTACACCAAGTTGAGCTGATGTCGTGATGGCCAGCTGCTAGCTGCTACTGCCAGTAGGACATGATGACCTACATTGTACATGTACGCGTATACATGTACATATATGTGTGTGTGTGCATGTGCTGGGGGATGTCTGTGGTTTCCAGTTCTGAGTGAGGACTGTCTCCTGTGCGAGCAGGTTACTGTATCCCTGGATTGTAAGTAAATAAACCATTGATTATGATTCGGGGCAGTATATACTCATTGTGTCCAATGACTTACATGTACATGTACGTATTTCACTTTCGTGGGAATGTATAAGGGATAGGCAGTTTCGTGAGTCACATTTGTCCAAAGACAAACAAATTGTGTAGTTCTGTGGACATTAACCTGACAAAGAAAAAGTACCCTACTGTGCCTAGTATAATTTATTTGCAGGCTCTGAAAAGAACTCAGAAAGTAGAGCTAGGTTTAATAGGCTTATACCCCCATATTGCAGTTTCATTTTTATGACATGGGAAAGTGTCCTCAAACGCATTCTTGAACAGTTTGTGTGATGGCAGGGTCATCAGGCCTCAGTCTCAGTGTCTACTGAGTAGTACCGGTATTCTGCGGGTCTAGCACACGTTAGCTACTTCTGCATGACCTGTACGGTAGTGGTAACTGCACATGATTTACATGATTTGTATAGTGCCTAGCTTAGTGGCACATTACATTACAGTCTAAGACTCTTTCACATTCCCATGTACATGTACACTGTACATGTATGCAACACTGCAGTAGCTGGTGGGGATTTCCGGCATGACCGCACCACCCCCAGGGAAACTATTCTATTCCGGAATGATCCGCATTGATGTAAATCTACCCCATAGCTCTAACTTTCAATAGAACTTCAATACAATCAGTCATGTATACACATGCAAAATGCATACCAAAGTATACTCCAGTGCACTAGACTATACATCATGTACATGATTGTACTGCAGACTGCAGTGCCCCCCAGAGACAGTAGAGTACTAAGAATAACAATACTAGCAATAGTACGATAGCCCTGGGAATCGATCTCTGATTCAGTTTGCACACTTATTGTGACATGCATGGACATAACCCTGGCTGTAAAGACATTTAGACTAAAGTATTAGTTCTAAGCAGCGTGACGTGTATGCAGAGCGTGGATATGGATGTTGAGGTGTTGGTGATGACATCACCAACACACCAACACGGTGATGACATCACCAACACCATTGTATCTCATTTGTTGTGTTGTCTATGCATCAATCATACATGCACAGTTAAGTGCGTGGTGTGTGCGTCACGCCATCCAAGCCCACCATTGCGGGGCACCATTGATCAGCGACCGACGTCCCTGTCTTAGTTGTAGTCTCCGGGAGGTGGGAAGAAAACTGTACTAGTATGCTATTTCAGTCTTCAATTATTCAATCAAGGATAGAATACTAATAGAGAGCGCTAGAGGGTGCGCGCGCGGGCGTGTGTGTGTGTGTGTGTGTGTGTGTGTGTGAGAGAGAGAGAGAGAGAGAGAGAGAGAGAGAGAGAGAGAGAGAGAGAGAGAGAGAGAGAGAGAGAAAGAGAGAGGGGGGGGGGGGGGGGAGAGATTATAAATTAATCGTGGCAAGTCAGTGGCACGTATGGTGGATCTACATGTACATGCAACTAACGTGTTACTTTACCAGTGTTTACGGACCAGCACCGCTGCTGCTGCTGCTGCTGCTGCCTGAGTAAGTGTAACTAAGTAAAACCGCACACTCCTTATCCTCACTGACCTCAGTCACTATCATTCCTAGGCTCTAACTCAAGCGGGTATCATACACTGGTACAGGAGTGTAGACTCTCTACACCATGCAGTACACCATGTAGACGGGCCTAGCAATCGGACTCTCAGGACTCACGAGTAAAGAAAGCACCACGGAGACATACATGATCCCTGACTAATTACTTCATCCACTGTTTCTTGAATAGCGTCAATTCATACACTAGCAACACGTCTTTCCGGTCGCAATAGCACCGTGACGCTTGATCTTCCAAGATCCGTCAAAGATACTTGGGAACAATAAAATTAATGTGAATTCATGCCCCGCTGGCACTGCCTTTCATCACATTGTCCTGGAACAGTGGAAGAAGGTACCTGTACAACGACTCAGACGACACAATAATTGTGTTGCAGTCAGAGTCGAGAAAGTCCTGACTCAAAGACGTCATGACGTCACGGAAGGATCACTCACAGCATCCTACAAAAATAGTAGCACAATGTAGCAAGAACGTCCCGAGGACATGAACACCTGGTGGAGCGTCTTCATCTTGCATGACGCCCGTCCGCACCTGTCATCTCCACTGCGTGCGTGAATTGGTCACATTGGAATTGGGATTGGTGCTTTCAAACTACATGTATTATTAAAAACGTTTACTTCAGGCATTCCGATTAGCAGCAATAATCACTTTTACAGGCGGCCTTCAAAGGCAATACTCCAAGAGAACCTGTGGCGAACCTCATCACACCAGCAACATGACTCCAAGTTGTAGATATAATGGAGGTGGAATTGCTTTATTGATAAACAGATAAACAGGCCAGACGAAATCCGCTGCTTACCTATTATTAATCTAGTATTAATCTACACTTAGTTGTACTGTATAATGATGTGGCTCACTGGTGTAACTGTAAGTGGTCCTCGAAATCTACGCGGAGGTGACCTGGTGACTGCGTCATTCCTGTACTTCTTCATTGACTACCAAAACTGGATGCGACTAGTCGACTCGGTACAGACAGTCATTGTATTAATTTTGTAGTGTGTACAAGTACTGTTGACCATGGTTGACTGGACTGGAGTCGGGAATGTTCTCGTACATGATTCACCAGTAGGCCATGGCACAGGCTAGGATCTAGGATGGCGACAAGTACTTTACCCGTTAAGGTAAGGGCCCTGAGTCGTGAAAATAGTTCAAAATACCAATGCATGTTCGTGCGACTCCGTCGACAGGATATCTAGGAAGGCACAATGGGCAGGGCCTACAGCCTACAGGGGTCTGTATCCTACTGGTTACTATTGGTTACCAGGGCTGTAGCTAATGGAATACATGTACAATGTCATGTAACGTTTACAGAGTCAGTGTGGTAATGCACATGTGCATTTTACAAAGCCCTTCACATGGCAATGAATATACAATCATGTAACAGATATAAAGAAGCCCAGAGGTCGCCCAGTGACCAGATGGGTAGACAACATTAGGAATGACCTTTTACTTCTCGATATGTCTCTTTTGGAAGCGGAACAACTTGCCTCAGACAGAACGCACTGGCTCGACGTCACTTGTCGACAGACGCATGACCCTCATTTGATTTTTTTCATATGAGCTACATGTATATGAGCTACATGTATATGCGTGCTGTATTATTATGTACAATGTAGGTGCAATTTCAAATTTGGACTTCACGGAGAATTTTTCAAAGTGTTGGGAAATTTGAGGCCACATGCCACGTACTGCTCTTTTCTCTCCGAAACTCAACACTTGCAAGCCAGATATGAAAGAAAGAAAAAATCATCAGTCACACCACCGGGACTCGAACCAGGGACCTTGCTATTCGCGAGCAATGCTCTAACCAACTGAGCTACAGTATGACTCTTATCCACAGTGATGGTAAATCTATCCTTCTTCCATCAATCAATATCTGGCTTGCATCATACTGGCAACTCACACCAATCAAGAGGGCCCTCGGCCATTCGCTTGATATAATGGGGAGCGCATCAAACTATGTCCACTGCGAGCAAATACAAATTGCAATTTCAAACACTTTGAAAATTCTCCGTGAAGTCCAAATTTGAAATTGCAATTTGTATTTGCTCGCAGTGGACATAGTTTGATGCGCTCCCCATTATATCAAGCGAATGGCCGAGGGCCCTCTTGATTGGTGTGAGTTGCCAGTATGATGCAAGCCAGATATTGATTGATGGAAGAAGGATAGATTTACCATCACTGTGGATAAGAGTCATACTGTAGCTCAGTTGGTTAGAGCATTGCTCGCGAATAGCAAGGTCCCTGGTTCGAGTCCCGGTGGTGTGACTGATGATTTTTTCTTTCTTTCATATCTGGCTTGCAAGTGTTGAGTTTCGGAGAGAAAAGAGCAGTACGTACGTGGCATGTGGCCTCAAATTTCCCAATGTAGGTGCAGTTGCCTTTCTAACGTTGGGAAAAGCCGTGCTTCGGAACACACACGATGTCAAGGGTAGTTACCGGTACCTACTAGTAATCACTGTACAGTGGTCCCTCTATAATCCGGCACCATTTGTGCCACGAAAATCTGCTGGATTAGGGAGGGTGCTGGATTAACAAATCTGATTTACTGCTGCAATGTGCATGAAGAGGACATTTTGGCTACTGAAAATTGTGCTGGTTTATCGAGGGTGCTGGATTATAAAGTGCCGGATTAGAGAGGGACGACTGTACAAGTAAAAGTTAGTTCAATCTCCGAAAATCTAGGATTCTAGCTGTTCCGACCTAACCCGGCAGTTACCTGTGTTTTTAGGTCTCAGAGTCATATTTAACGGATTCAAAATAAGAAGAAAGTTTTGATTGACAGCGTTTCACCAATACGGCAATAGCATGCAAAGGAAACCTCAAGCCTTGTCAATGTTTTTTTTCGGACAAGCACCGGTGGAATGCCATTCAATGTCCTGTAAGGAAACCAAGACCAAACAAACAAGTCAAGTAACATCCGTATTGTATTGTTGCCTTTCTGATACGCCCTACGCCCTGAGCTGCAAACGAAAATAACTTCACTGTGTGAGTAAAAACGCAGCAGCAGCTGCTTGGATTCCGGGCCTCCCAAGCTCGTCAGCTAACTCTCCTTTCATTTCGTGTCTGATCTGCCTGGAGCGCCAACAGTAAGATGTCCGCCGACCTGCCATTTGGCCGTGCATGTCTTCTATTTCTGAAACGACACGTTGCAAGCTGTCGTCGTTTTGCGAACTCCATTGTCTGCTGCGAGGTTATAACGCAACATGCGCAAAGTACATGCGTCCGATCCCGAGGCGTCCTTTTACGGTTACAGTATACAATTACATGCACACGTACATGCACACGTACATGTACACGTACATGTACATGCACACGTACACGTACATGCACATACACTGTATACATGCACACGTACATGTACATCATACACTGTATACATGCACATGTGCATGTATACAGTGTATGATCACAGATATTCACAGTGTATTCAATGCTCAGTTGCGGCCGGTGTTTCTGCCTCTTGGCGGTGCCGGTGCGGGTGCGTGAAGTCCGGGCGCTGGGTGTGAGTTGGCTTGAAGCATGTGTGAAGAGATACAATGCTATAGTAAAGTTTAGTACATTGCATGACATTGTACAGCATCAGAGAAACAATCAAATGCAATGTATTGTGTAATGTCACCCAATGACTATTGTGCAGCGCTGTCCTTAGTGATTTCTAATGAAACGGGTTTTTTTCTACTGAAATATTAGAAAACATGGTAACAACTAATAACTTGACATCTCAATAAAACCTTCGTAACATGTCGCTTCAGCTGATTCTGTTTATTGCCATGTAACTGTATTGTTTGTCGCCATGATATGGGTTTCGAAGCTCGGCAGCACAAGATGCCCGACAAGTGACAGTGTCAAGTTTCTTCCTTTTCCCAACGCCAACTCCAGTACGTCTGCCGGCACACTGTAGCTAGCAAGCAGGAAATGGTTATTCCTCAGTGGTCAGCATGGGCGTGCATACCGATGACACGATTGCTAAACCATGTGCCCGTTTTAGCACCAACTTCCAGATGCGTGGATGGAAGGATTTCCTTCCCTGAATGTTTCTTGCAAATGTTCCCGGCGTTGAGATGGAGATAGAAGGAAGTAGTGGCAGCGGAGTTCTTTTCAACCGGAGTGTGTCTGAGTGTGCGTGACTGACTGCACGTAAGACTGTCGATGTATGGGGGGGGGGGGGGTGCACGTCCGAAACGTCGGGTAGAGTCGACAATCCTATTTCAGTATACCTACAGCTACGGTATCCTGCCTGGAAGTGTGCTGATTCGTTACCAAACCAGCTACATCAGTACATGTACATGTACAATGTACAATGACAAGGATGAGCTTGTGAAGTGATGTCGTTGGATCCGGACCAGCGTGCATTGGGCAGACACTCTGGCAGACATGATGGCATCATCCATTCGGTCGCGGGTAGTCAAATCATGACTTCATGTGTGTGGTTGCCCTCTAGAGCTAGCTCTGGTTAGAGACCGTGATCCAGTACAGTCATGTGCAGTGGTCGGGAGGATCTCGGACAGTAGGAGGTCATGCCAGTGACTTCATACAGGACAGTGACACAGTGTCCACAGGCTTGCTTACCACTACAACCTACCACAAGCAAGACTGATATCACTGTCACATGTGCACCGCACACATACCAACGGCCTCGATCGGTCCTGTTTAGACCAAAGACTATTATGTACGTGCATTTTACAAATAATATTATTACTAGTAACTGTACGAAAGATGCAGTCGTGACTCGTGAGTCACTCAAGTGTCACGTCAGTCGGCAGGAAGCGCGAGCCGCGACGTTCCGAGCAGATGCTTTCCCCATTAGTGACATTACATTGTAACTGTGTTATGTAATTGCATTGAGTCACGTACAATGTACATGAAAGCACTCTGCGGAATCAAGAACAGCAATGCCATTCTGTTAGAAGTTGGGTGAATACGCTGACCATTCCGTCTGCGAATATTCATAACTGTATTGAAATTCTGGGGAAGCCGGCATATTAATTTCTAGCGGCAGTCATCCGAGAGGCTCGAGGGTTTATTAGAATAGCCACGCGTGGTGTGTGATCATCGCGTGTACATGTACTGATGACGTCATGTACATGTACGTGAAGGGCTGAAGGACGTGAAGGTGGTATGACCTTCAGGTAACTAACTTCCGTTGGGAAAAATATTCTGCATACTGTAATGGATTCGACGGATGTACATGAACCGGAAGTGGCTGGACTGGAGTGTAACTGATGTTGTCTTGCTGGTGCTGTAATGCCACTAATGGCAGCTGGGCACGAGGGTGCCTGGCTGCACGTACTACTTCGAAAGAGGATGGCTTGGGGCTGTACCGGCAACAATGTTACATAATCGTTGGTACAGTAACAGACACAGACAGTGCATATACATGTACTTGTACAATGTACATGTACAATGTACATGTACAATGTATACAGCGACCACTGAACACAGCGCACCCGTCACACCACACCACACAGGAACTGACAGTCTTGTTGAGGTGGGAAACCATGACCAACTAACTTTTTTAATAGTTGTTGCACCCCATAACATTAACAACTTTAATTAGTACTGGAGTTAGCACTGGAAAAATTCTCAGACATCATTACATACATTGCACATGTACACGACATGTGTCAGGCGACCAGGGCAGGACTGCAGCAGCTTGCCGGCCCCAGCATGGCTTTGTCACACTGTGATCGTGACAGGGAACGAGACGGAAGTGTTTGATCCACCCCTGCATGCGTTGTTGGTCCTGGCGCCACGAGCGTGCGCATTTTTCGGATGCAGTCACTAAACAGTGTTCCCAACGGTATTACGCCAGACATGAACCTCACCCGGAAACACTGGCGACGACTTTTGCTGCAAGTTTTCTGGCCAGGGAAGGAGCCAAGTGGTGTTTCGGTACAAGTCCTACGACTCTATAACACTGTCAACGGTAACGCTATCTCTTTCTATACTACTGAGTTTTCGCACCTGCACAAGGTCTCAAGTCTCGCTTGGACTTGTACTGCCACGAGCCTCCTCTCGATTTGGTTATTCCTCTCTTTCTTATTTAGCCGCTGACCACTGGAACTCAGTTCCGGCATCGGTCCGCCTTGCTGCTTCACCAAGTCAATTTCGTATCGCAATCCTAGATTGGCTAGGGTACCCCGTAAGGAGACCATGGCATAGGTCTGTGGGGACTGCCCTAGAGAAATATGAATACGTACTATACTACTACTTTACTACTGAACTATTGACTTACCGGCAGGCGCAGTTGTGCCACTGAAAACGCTCATGTTCTTCGAAGTTATTAGTGTACATCGCGCATTCGGGGAGTTGTTTTGATGTACGGGTGTTCAACCCTTTCGCACAATCAAATCGGACCTCCTCAGAGGCGTCGGCTCTATGGTCAACGTGTCAAGGATGTGGAGCATGCCACCTTCCTACCAGGGAGTAGTACAATACCTTCCTACCATTGGTTTTCTTTGTCAGTGGTCGAAACAGCTACATGAGCCTGTCCGGACATCGAGTGAATGTAGGAGAAATATCAGGCAACTCGTTCTTGTGAGTCTGACGTACATTGTACATCAGTCGTAAGCCACGCTCCCACAATGCCTCGCTACTAACCTTCTCATACGGATTCGTATCAACCTGGAATTCCTTGCCACCAGCCATTCTTGGGGATACCCCATGCTACTCGCAAAGACTGGGTCTGGGCAACGGATATCTGCCCATGACCGGCTCTTGGTCTCCTGTTCGTCTCACTTCCCGACTGTCTCACTCTGATTTGTAATCCTGCAGTCGCAAACTAACGATCCATTGAACTTTCTCTGTCTCTGTCTCTCTCTCTCTCTCTGTCTGTCTTCTCTCTCTCTCTCTCTCTCTCTCTCTCTCTCTCTCTCTCTCTCTCTCTCTCTCTCTCTCTCTCTCTCTCTCTCTCTCTCTCTCTCTCTCTCTCTCTCTCTCTCTCTCTCTCTCTCTCTCTCTCTCTCTCTCTCTCTCTCTCTCTCTCTCTATCTATCTATCTATCTATCTATCTATCTATCTATCTATCTATCTATCTATCTATCTCTCTCTCTCTCTCTCTCTCTCTCTCTTCTCTCTCTCTCTCTCTCTCTCTCTCTCTCTCTCTCTCTCTCTCTATCTATCTATCTATCTATCTATCTATCTATCTATCTATCTCTCTCTTTCTCTCTCTCTTTCTCTCTCTCTCTATCTATCTATCTATCTATCTATCTATCTCTCTTTCTCTCTCTCTCTCTCTCTCTCTCTCTCTCTCTCTCTCTCTCTCTCTCTCTCTCTCTCTCTCTCTCTCTCTCTCTCTCTCTCTCTCTCTCTCTCTCTCTCTCTCTCTCTCTCTCTCTCTCTCTCTCTCTCTCTCTCTCTCTCTCTCTCTCTCTCTCTCTCTCTCTCGCTATACTACTCTCGCTACTACTGATCCTTCTCATCTATCTCGTTTACCAATCCTATCATTTGCATATTACCTCAATCACTGGGTCCATACGCGGGTTTTATACCTGCATTAATGTATAGTGGGCCTTTAAAACACTACAGACTACAGTTCTCTTCTTCTTTTTCTCTTCACTTGCTGCACAGCCTTGTACTACAGTCATGTACATGTATCAGCATTTTTCTCTTCATTTGATGCACTGGGCATGTACATGGAAACATCGATGCCGATACCTCTCAGGTTTGTTCAGTACATGTACATGTACATGTACATGTAATTGTCTCGTTTGTCCAAGTCTCAGAGTCAGTACAGTCGTCTTTAAACTCGGATTGTGAGCCAATAGTATTCATGTATAAGAGGAAGGACCAAAATGTTTTAAAGAGTTCTGACCAACAGTCGACCAAGGTATTACGAGACAATGGCTATACGTGAGATAGTGCGATAATAAGGCACAAACCTGAAGTGAAGGGGTACTGAGACATAATCATTCAACGACCTGACACCTACATGTACATGTACATGTACATGTGCGAGTTCTAATGAGGAGAAGGGAAGCGCAAACAACTCCGAACGAGGATGTGCACGAACTACACGTACATTGTATGTCCCACCCACACGGCAACAAAGAATTTCTTTCATTCATTCTATTTTCGAGCTGACCACTGAGGTACGAATATGTCCGTATCGAAGTGCACTATCCTTCAATTCTTTATTCTCGCTACATTTATTTTCTATATTCCTGTCATTGGGCACATTTGGCCGTTTGAATCGTTAATCCAAATAAACAACAACAACTGCTGGGTAAGTGAATATACCGAAGAAAAAAATGAAAAAACTCCTAAAACGCCCGAACCGCAGCTCTACAGATCCGAGTAGATAAGACTTTCACAGATTTCACAACCCTGCACTAATCTGCTGGGAATCATCAAATTTCCCTGGGCAATCTGAAAATTCCCAGAACGCACAAGCAATCTGGGAATTCTCAGAATCCGCACAACATACATGTACAACATACATGTACATGTATGTTGTGCACACAAAAGGTACATGTACAAAGGAGGTTTGAGTTTTGTAGATTTATTTCGCTTCCAACAAGAAACTCGGAGTTGCGACAAACTCTGTGAAATTCGGAGTTGCGACGAACTCTGTCAACCTCCTGCGTGCCTTTTCTGTGTATACATGTACAAGTAAATACAACAATTACATGTACCGGTACATGTAAATATGTAGTGATCCACATTATTGTGTTGATCCATCTCCGCTGGCTAAAGGGACTAAACCTCTTTGTAACACTTTGTACACTAGTCATGTAATAATGATAATGCCTGTGAGTGTTAGCAACTGACCTCTTCTCTTACTTGTACAATACTAGTTGTAGTCCCAACTCCCACGTACATGTACGTACTACGTAGTAGTCATTAAACTATTGAATTTCGTCCGTTTTACGTGGACTCCCTTGGCGGCGCGCCGCGCCGCCAAGGGAGTCGGATTTCAGTTGCCAGCACTGTGATGGTAGAACGATCGACGCCATGGCGCCAGCCTGTTCAGGACGGCATGATAGATACAATGTACATGTACAGTCATATTGTTAGATTGACAGCATGAAACAAGGTGGAGGACACTGTGTTCGGAAACAGTGACCTTACTACAGGTCGTCCCTCGTTAATACAATGTCATAATCTCTGGGACTTGACAAATGTTATGATTGTATTAACGGGGTTTATGTACTAAACGAAAGTGTACATTACTTGCTTGTGTACCAGAATTTTTCACTTTTTCTACTTTTCTGAGTGTTTCTTGCTACCATGGCTAGGCAGCGAGATATTCTTGATTCCCTCGATAAACATAAAAATTTTGTTATACCGGTCACAGTTAGCGAAGATTCTACAGTTTGCATGATACATGCCCTAGCCGCGCCTGTATAGTCACTCGAAAACAAACAGAGCTTTGTCGGTTTGTGATGTGCGCTCTGATTTCTGAGCTAATTGCATCCACAAGTAGAACTTGTGTGTGTGTGTGTGACTACAACACGATGTGCCTCCACTGGAAGGCCACAAGACCAACAAATTATGTACTATTGAGGTAGGTGGCATGCGGGTACGGAGAAATGTTATGTACTAACGGGACCTTCCGCGGTTGGCAGACCAACCCCGTCTATAGAGAGCACCTTCTCGCGACAGTGTCATGGTGGTGGCAGTAACTGTTGACAGCTGACGAGCTGAGAGAAGGACGCCATGGGCAGAATTTGGAAGAAAAGATGTTGAGGTTTAAGTAGCTACATGACTACCAGGACGACATCCAGGAGCGATCAAAGAATACACGACGGACGTCAGGAGTAGTCTCCTACCACCCTAGCATAATGAGGGTCAGAACCGGGTGCGACACCCATAATGGTTCAAATGCCGAAATGGTCCGCAGGGACCGGGGCTCTGCCAACCGCGGAAGGTTGTACAGTCATGTAGTATTAAAGGTCACTGTTTCCGAACACAGTGTCCTCCACCTTGTTTCATGCTGTCAATCTAACAATATGCGTGAACTACATGTACATGTATAACAAGGTTTATCTAAAACTAGTTCTGAACTAGTATTGGGTTATATTATACCATACATGTACATGTACATGTATAATTATTATGAGAAAGGAAGGGAATACCTGTTATCGGTAGTCTCACATTTACACTCTGCAAGAATTCGTTGCATGCGCATGCCTAGTACTGTTACTAGTACATCACCATGATCACTGTTGATCAATTATTTTTAGAAACACCGAAAAGCCGCCGGCGAAATCAGCTTTTGCAGATGGCGTCGCTCACTAAACTCCTTGACCGTCCAATAGTACAGTGTATAGTGCAGACAGCTGTGTAGAGTAGCTTCTAGAATAGAATGTTCTGTCACCATACACTATATCAGTGTAGTGTCGACCTTTTGATATCGTTCTGTGCCACACACATAGACACAGCAGTCGCCCGTTGACTGTACTGTACTGTGGAATGTAATTATTTGGAACCCCACATTGTCCCATGTTCACAAATAGCACCGCGTGAATACAGTGTCCATCTGACATGTAGACTTCCTAAAAATTAATAATGTGTGTACGTGGACTTTGCCCTCTGGCCCGGGCTGTAGTTTAGGGCTTCAAGAAACAGGCACAAAAACTACTAGTACATGATTGTACTCAATCTGCGGACAGAACTGTTTCGTCCTTTGTGGACTCGTCAGCGCAGCACAGAGGAAATGAGGCCGAACCTGATAGCAATGGAAATAAAAATTTCCAATCAGGCCCGAACGTACATGTACCTTGCCAGAGTGCTCAAACTGACAAGTCAGTGAGCTCTGCATAACGCAAACAGCAAAGGCACTACCCATAATTATAATTGCCGGGTAGTACAGAAAGAGCACGTGCACCGGTACATTCCCTTCAAAGTTCAGTATACAATGTAGCTCCCGCACGTACTCGTACAGAGCGCAAACGTCGACCAGTGCCGTGCCGATTTAGCAATGGGTGCACGACACGTTAACACAAGGTAAGGATTGCTAGCGGCATGCGGCGATTACTGGACCCTGGATGACCCTGAGTGCAGACTTCATTATTTATACCAAGACTACACTACTCGTATGTGCATGGTAAACAAACGTTTCGGATAAGGAGACAGCAGTTTTAATATCAACAAGGACGACAAATTGCACTGTAACTTGTAAGCTTTCCTAAATGTCGACAATGCTACATGCACATGTATGACTAGTGCAAGGGAGCTTATTTTATTCTTCCTACAAGCACATGTACCGGTATATATTTACAGCACAAGCAGCACATGTACAGTACATACACATGTACATGTACAATCATGCACTACATTATAGTCTTACAGCTACACAACAGGCACATGTAATTATTGTACGCAGATTGTATGTTCGCTGTCATATCAGTTTTTTTACGGGGTAACGGCCTCTTTTACGGGCAAAATAAAGTCATGTAGACGTGAAAAAAATTGAGATACCATGAAAGTTAAAATAGAATTTTATTCAAGTACAATACATTGGGAAACTCCAAGAAATTCCACGTAAAACAGACGGAAAGGCGACGAGGAGACAATAACTTTATTAATGCGATTACTATAGTCTGTTTCAAAAAGATTTACAATCAGGTTTGGGTCTTAAAAAGTATGAAGATAAGGGAAATTTGGACAACAAAGTACATAGAATGGCTTGTTAGGACACGGCAAATTGTTCTGTGAAGGTTTCGGAACAATTGGAGCAGCCGTTAAGGAGTTAGAATTTCGGCCAGGTTTCCGGCCTTTTCCCATGGTTTACAATTTGCCCAGGAAGCCAGTATCGATTTTTTTATCAAAACCCACGATTTATCCTTTCCTTTTTGGCCTTGTGGTTACGAATGCTGTCTGCTGACCATGAAGTTGTGAGTTCAAATCCCAACCTAGTACCTATCCTCAAGTCAAACTTTTTTTCTTCATTGTTTTGGTGATCAAGCTGGTACAAGACAAAGAAGATGGCTGCACCAAACGACTTGTTGTTGTTGTTGGACCTCGCGCTTCCTGCCGAACTGACAGACACTTGACTGGCCCACGCCATGTGAACACACCCACAACACTGCAATGGTGTGAGTGAATATGGAAGTCATCGCGCTGTAGCTTTTTGAGATTTATTCTAGTACAGTATTTCAAGATCGCCAATTTATTTGAATTTAGCAGTCAACGCCGTCTTCTATCAGCGTTCACAAGCGTCTGCTTTTCTCAAAATGTCGTCGAAGTCACACGGATAGCTTTGCCAAGTCATGGCCTTGGGAATGAGTCCGTGTCGATGTCGTTTTCGTCACACGGTGAGTAAATTGCATCGCAGCTCAAAGAAACTATTTTGGTTACAAAACGAATTGGAACCCATGCCGCTCGTCAACATTTACAACACTTTCGTTTCGACATGTCCTCTCTGACTCCATTATCGATACGAGGAAGAACTCGTTTGTTGTAAACCAGACGACAGACGTACATGACTGTATCAACGTGAGTGAGTTGTCATTTTTCCTGCTTTCGCGCGGAATATTTCTTCGATTTCACAGTGAGTTTTTCCAGGCAGCGCTCGAGTGCTCATACGGTAAGACGCCAAACTCCGCGGGCGATCGCCAGGATTGCAAATCTTTTTGAAACGGACTGTAGTATAAGTGAAGCGGACATTACAAAATGATGAATGAGGATACATGTATCTAAAATGGTTGTTCCTAATCGATTTTCTTGAGACTATCATCAGGGAAAAATTCGTCTCACAATAGAGGCTTTACGGAGAAACAAACTACTTATAGGTTATCGGATAGTGGGAAGTATACAAGGTGAGGCGTGAAAAACAAAACTAACTAAAGTGGGAGAGAAGACGAAAGAAATTAGAAGAAAAGATGTGAGAGTGTTACGACGGTGTGAGCTACTACAAAAGGTGAGTGAAATGAAGGCGTGAAAGCAGGTGAATGTGATAGAGTGAGGAACTGTGAGGTGTAGGTGTATGCGAATGAATACGTGTGTGAATGCTAGGTGAAGAGTCTCAGTTTTGTGACATTTTCTTTCTGAATGCATAGATTAGGATTGTGTTTACGGATGAAAACAGCTTCTAATACCTTAAGTTCACGAAACCTACGAGCACGGCACAAAACAGTGAAGCATGAATCATCATACACTGAGCGGCATTGGCTACTAGACAAGAGGTGTTTCTTAATTGCTGACCCTTTCGTTGTGGTCTCACCTTCAGTCCGGTCATCCTCATCTTGGTTGTCCAACTCACTCTCTTCATCACTGATCTCACCTTCCTCATCCTCTTCCTCTTCCATCCCGTCCTCTGCACCCAACGACAATCCCACGCTACTGCTCGCTGCCAGTCCATGTCCGGTTGTAGATGCCATTACCTGCGCAAGAGTCGATTAGGAACAACCATTTTAGATACATGTATCCTCATTCATCATTTTGTAATGTCCGCTTCACTTACATGTATACTATTAATCGCATTAATAAAACAGACGGAATTCAGTTTTCAGTGGGCACATCCCAGTTTTGGTATTGTGCCCTAAAATATTGTTCAGTGCTTTTTTTCTGTTGCTACTCGTACTCCTTACTGACCTTAGCTAATTAGTTTCATGACCGTCCTGTACCTAGGCGTAGTAGGCGGGCAACAGGTACATGTCATGTGTCATGTACATATCTAACACACACACTGTACATATCTAACAGTACGTACATTGTACGTACATTTTTTTGTATCATTATGTACATGTACAGTCAACTTCGCTTATAACGACACTCGGCGGGGCATCAGAAAAGTGTCGTTATTCACAAAGTGTCGTTATACCCGAAGTCTCATTACATGTATTATGTATTACAGTTGGATGGGACTTTGCTCTGGGCATGGAAATTCTGTCGTTATTCGCGAATTGTCGTTATATCCGCAGTCGTTATTAGCGAAGTTGACTGTACATGTAGATCTACACTGTACATAATCATTGTATACTACTTACTACTAGTCATTGTGCCGACAGAGTTCACGGCTAAATGTAGCAAAGCATTATGGCATTGTAATATCCGCTGACGCGTGGGATACATGAAAGAGCTTGTCCCACGCAGTTGAGCTGCAGGCCGTGACTGCATGACGCCATGAGTGCTAAGTCTGCACTGCTTTTTAGGCTAAGTTTAGCGCCGGTTGCATAGACAGACTCAGTTCATCATGGTTCATTGTTCGATAATAATAAAATATTGTCAGATCAGACACAAGTAGATCACGCAGCATGGTTGCACGGACTCAGTCAGCTGACTACTTTTTGGAGTAAGCTGCGCGTGCGCCAACCATTCGTTCCAGTCTGGATTCAGGGGGGTACGAATACGTCCGACATCATGGCGGCCGCGTGCCACAGACTGCAGTGCAGGTACCACAGCTAGCTGTGGTAGGTACGGTCACTCGTCGGTCAGTGGAGATCTTCAGCACAGACGTCAGTGGCCTTTGTCATTGACAAGGACTATGTCAGTGCAGTACGGACGGGACAGTCCGATTCAGACCATGTACATGATTGTACTCTGACCTGTCCAAACTCTGACCTACCTGTACATTGTACAAATGTACAATCATGTATAATGTCATAGTCATTGTAGGACTTGCTGATAAGTGATATGACTCTATGAGGTCAGAGTATTCGTGCAGAAAGATTAAATATTTTTATAGTAAACAGCATGATGAATCTTCACTAGTTTGAGGGAAAGAGCATGATGAATACATGTAGTTATTGATGATGTAGCATTCATGCATAGGCGTCAACGTCGTCCAGTACGCCAACACCTTTGTCCCATGGCAATGATACTGACTGTGATAGTGGTTATCATGGTGATGAGTCTGATGACCGCTTTTACATGTACTGTACATGTATAGCCCATTCTTCTAAGAATACTTACAATGTATGGCTATGGTCTGTTGTACACGTAGTCAGGGTAGGAGTCCGTTTATATCTGCCATTGGTGTACATGTACAGTGTACATTGTAATTAATTGTAAAAGGCATACAGAGTCAGGGGCGTAGGAGGGGTTTTGGAAGTGGTACGACCGAAGGTCGGTGCGGCCGAAGGCCGTGTTGGAGGGGGGTCCGGGGGACCTCCCCCGGGAAAATTTTGTAAAAAAGACACAAAATCCTGCGTTCTGGGAACTTCTGGCGCAGTGTGCAGTCCAGTCGAGTACAGTAGTGTCAGTACGACTGCAGATGCATAACAGATCTACGAGTACGAGTCTAGAAAAAAGGTCAAAGTCTGATGCGCATATGCATCGATGGATCCTGATTTTTTTATTACGGTTTTGCACGTTCCGGACGGACCACACTTTTCGAAAAGTGGTATGACCATGGTCGTACCAGTCGTAGCGGGTGCTACGCCCCTGAGAGTCATCATTACCAGCGGCAATATGGCCAGCCCGACTTATGCTGCATACGTACATGTACATGTACATGTACATTGTACAATTATGTCTGTCAGTTCCTTCCAGGCTTCCTCAGTTCCTTTTCAGACGTTCAGAGGTGGCGTCGCCACCGCCGCCATTATAATACAGTGTCTCGTGTCGTCAGGTTGAGCATCTATCCGTTTTTGTTCCGCTCTGTAAAGAGCACTTAGGGTTCCCTGTAACAAGACGGCAACGTCTGTAGGGCCTTCCCTATCAAAATAATAAATTCTACAACTACTACTACTAGTAGTACTACAATGTACAATGACTATGATTGTCATGTACAGTGCTGGCAACTGAAATCCGAACCCTTAGCGATGCGTTCACATTCTAGCGGTCTCTATTTCGTAGTTTTACCATTTATTTTCACATCCGTGTTGGGTCTTTGCGATGTCAGCGCACCGCTCAGGAGTCGGATTTCAGTTGCGAGCACTGTACAAGCCATGAATACTGTGTGTACATGTACATGGTCATAATGATCTACCGGTAGCTATTCTAGGAGTAGGACACCGGCAGGTACAGCCAATCCTCCATTAAAAACTAATACATGTAACAGGAAGTTTAAAAGTACAGGCCGACCGAAAAACAGGTCTCCATTCCCTACTACAAAATAATATTATTGTCCCAAACTGACGAGTGGCCAGGGTAGACCTACATGTGGGCTACTGTATTTACAATGTACATTGTACAGTCATGTAGATACTGTCAATGTCATGTATTACTGACGCCGGGCACCGACCTTATCCTGTCCAGTTTCTACGGAGTGAAGAGCACAAATTCCATCGCGGGGGGGGGGGGGGGAGGGGGTGATCGTGCGAACAACCGCCCGGCTCCTTTCCCAGCAATTAATTACATGATTGAGCGATCAGAATCTTGCAGGATTCGAGCTTGAAGCCTGTATTGTGTGGTCCGAATATCCGGCACGACCGCGGCTTACTTCAGTTTTAATGCACGCAGGAATAGATTATCCGAAAGTGGGTGACACTCTATTCGCACGCTTATCAATATCGGTACATGTAGTAGCTAGCATCCAGAATGTGGCTGACAACCTGTTACCTGTGTTGCTAGCATCCCCCGCCCCGGTTCTAGCGAATACAATGTACTTGTATTGTAATTTGTAGTCATGGTAGATGTTTGTCTCCTCACTGACTCAACTTGTGTGTGTGTGTGTGTGTCACTGTTTGGTGGTCCATCATGGGGACATGCCGCTCGACTAGATCGTTGACGATCGGAATCTGAAAGAGAACGCGTGACGCGGATGAAGCCATTGCAGGGAGAAGCTCGCCTTGGGTTTGTGCGTCAGACGCGCGGCGCACGGATGCGTTCTCTCCTCTTGGACAGTGGGGATCATCTGTCTCGAGAAGCAATCGTTCTCTGCATTTAGCTCTGATGCAAGCGCACCCTGTCGACGTGCCGCGTGTACTGAGTCTGTACTGCTGAGTGCTGTATTTAATTTTTGATCATGATTGGCCAACTGGGCCATGGGCATGGGACAGAAATGAAACGGTCCTCGTTCAACGAAAATCAATGGGGGCAGTCTACGGAGATGAGAATAGCAGGCCAGGGATGATCAATACGCCATCGTTGCGCTCGTTTCGTTCACCGTGCTGCTTGTCCTGTTGTAGAACAAGGTGTGATAAGAACCTGATAAATGTCTATGCTGTAAAATTAGAACATCCACCATCATGACATTGTTTGAACGCCGCATACAGCACCTTCTCACTAGCAAGATACGTCACGAGCTGTATCCGCTGTGTTTAAAAAAAGTAGTTCACCTAGCCAACTACAATACGTCGCCGCTCTCCCGAGGCCGAGTAGCAGATTATGCTAAAAGCGGCACTACTGCGTGTGAAGGAGGCTGGATTGCGGGCGCTAATCTCCCCATACTGGGCCATAGGCTCGATGAGAGTCAAATCTACACATTTTGTAGAGATGGCCAGCTCAATGGTCATGTCATCTGCGCTGCTTCGACTAACCGACTTCAAGCGAACAAACAATTACATGTACATGTACATACATGAACAAGGTGCAGACGTCATGAAAGCAATCGTCTTCCTGTCCTGAGATCCCATATTTGCGCTGGAATAATGGCATGGGTACTGCAGATAGTTTGCAACCTGAACTTTAAATTAATAGAAAACAATTATCTTCTTCTTTGTTAGAGGGAAAGATGCAAAGGGGAAAAGTCTAAAGAAAAGATTGACTGTCACCACCAGGACTCAGACAAACAATTATTGCACTTGAAGGATGACTGTATTCCTATTATTACGTGTCGAATTTGTTCTCATCCTCCGCTGGTGAGCTCACGCTACGAGCCCAGTTTGTTTTACGAACTTCCATCCATGGGGACGGGCCACAGGTGTGGTACATGACGGTTGTATACATAATTATTATAAAGATAACCTGGCAAGCTATACCGTCCTTGGCAGACACGTGAAAAATAGGCAAGCCCTCAATTCAACCACCTGGGGAGCCAAGCCAAGCTACCTTTAGCTGGACTGTAACACGCTGCTGCATGCTAGCGCGGCGTTGACGTGAACACCAGTGGATCTACGCTACAGTAAGTCTACCCAAACAGACGGCTACACTCTGCCTAGTCAAATGCTGATAAGTACAACCAAGTTAGAGAGGATCAAGCAAGGGTGAGATACCGGCACTTCGTCCTTCTTCGAGAAGTTGAGTGGCACATAAGTCATTGGCCGTCCAAAGCGCGCACTGATTAGGGCAGTAAACGCATCGATCTAAACAGACACTCAGCGGGGTCCCGCACGATCCACGTACCAATCACATTCTAGTGGTGCATATTCTTCAATGAGAGCACGAAAACATCGCCGAGACTAACGAAAGAAAGAGCTAGCCGTCGTGGCCCTGGCACGATTTATCGCTCAGATCATGTGAAGAGGTCGAGAGTTGAAAGTATTTGCAGCTGTCCGAGGATGCTGGGGCGCTGCTACTCTTGTGAGAGAAACTCCTCGGGTGTCCTGTCCTCTTCGGCCGGCTTCGTCAATGAGCACTGCGAGCTCGCACTGCACTGGTGTGCTGGCCAGTGCGAGTGACAGGTAAGTGCAGTACCTCTGCACTACTGCAGTTACAGGCGAGGTTGTCTCATCTAGTCAGAGCATTCATGGCCAGCAGGGCTGACTGCAGTTGCTGCACTACAACAAGTACGAGTACTACGACTACATGCTGACCCCGCTGACTGAACTGCATTGTATTTGTAGTCTGCACGGCCATGTATCATGTGTATTAGCTGCGGGGAGGATGCCAGTCGTCGCGGAGAGAGTGGCTGGTCACTCAAATACCGCTCGTTGAATGACTACCCGTAGTGGTTGCTAAAAATAGAATGTCGGCAGGCAGCTTGATCCAACTTTGGAAAGTCGCGGTTTACACTGACTCACTGACTGTCTCTGTCTGCTCCCAGCCTAGCCAGAACTAGGACAGTCAGTAGGAGCTCCCAGTACAATCATGTACTTCTGCGTGCCGCTGAGCGAGCGTGTGTGAGAGCAAGTGCGGGACGCTGCCTTGTCAGTATGCCAGCTATGTAATGCGTTTGCGTACAGGAGCGGAAGCATTGTACTGCTGACTGTTATACTGTTCACTGTTGTAGTAGTTCTCTGTGAAATCTCACTGATCGGGCGCCTGCTGCATGATAGCGACGACAGTCACAGAGTGCGCTTTGCTGGTCAGCTCTTGCCAATGCTGCAGATAGTAGTAGTGGGGCTGTGGAGCGCACTTGCAGCTTGACGACTAGTGCGCTAAAACAAAAATCTCCGCTGAAGCAGGCTGTAAGCGCAACGCTGGACCTCGACTGAGTACTGCTGCTGGACTGGCTGCTTGGGCTCGGTTGTGTTCATTGCTCTCTGCTAGTGGATCTACTGCTGTTGCTGGCCACTAGTAACAGACTGTAGAGCACTGCTCTACGGTAGTAGTACTGTGTTAGAAGTTGCAGATCTACAACTCGTGCTGTGGTGGAGAAGCAGAGGACGGTAGCCGGCCAATACTCAATAGTGTAGCTGTTGTCGTTGCTGCTGCTCCTGCACGCAGTGCTGTGCTGCTGCCTTTGTTTGGCGGCGGGATTAGGTTTGCCGTTTCTTTGTGCGAGGCCTCGGCTTAGGCATGGTGGCTTGCGGGGACCAATACTCATTGCTGGAGCGGCATCAATCCTTCAGGTAGTGGTCCTGTACCACCATTACCAGCAGCTTCTGTAGCTGTTGCCGTCATGTCGGACGATCGGCTTTTGCTAGCTCTGAGAGCTAATGAGATGCTTGTCCGGGCGGGTCTTAGATCTGACTGGATGCCGCTGGGTGAGAAGGGTAGCGGGCAGGTCGATGTTAGAGTAATGGAACGATCTTCATCCAAAGTCTACTGGCTAATAGTACAAACGCCTAGTATTGACGAGGACATTAGCCAGGCCGACGAAGAAGCGGAGGATTCTCTGTATGCTGATGCGGTAAGTAGAATGACTAGTACTGGACTTCGTTCTTCCAGTCACCTAGGATTCTCCCTTGCAATTGTATGTGACTATTTCGGATTTGGGCTAGGGTATGTGCCTCTTGCCATATGCCCCCGTGCGTTGTGCCAGGTTTGCACACCTACGTTCGTCGCTTGCATAGCAGTCGCGTTGAGGTGTGATTCAAAGTTAGTTTCGTGAAAGACAAGTGACTTTTAGTTTGCAGTCTGTGCCAGACTGAGCCTTGAACTGCGTGGGTATGTATGTGTACGTTCCTGAGCGCGCGTGTGTGTGTGTGTGTGTGTCACTCTACTCGCTGTACGTACACGTATACAGTCATGTGCGGTAAAGTGCGGAGTAGATCTGACTTCTGACTCTGAGTGTAGACAATAGTCCTGGATCACGAGGCAGCTCGTTCTGAAACGAAGCGCTGGAGGAAACGCTCTTCTCTCATGGCCAAAGCGTCGAATGGCCAGACTGTCAACGTGTGTGTCAAGCTCCCTGGTGTACGTGCGTGCATGCTGCCTGCGGAGAGATTTGGTAAAATAAACGTGACTGCGAGCGTATCTTCGCGTTCAGGCTGCGTTGGCTACTAGTGATGCGCATCCACATTTTTCTGCCATGACGGATTATAAGTTTGCGGTTCGGCAGATAGAGTCTGAGATGAGTTCTGAGGGGATTTGATGCCAAAAGGAGCAGGATCCCACCGGTATATGGCGTACTGTGTCGGACATGAGCAACCGCTGTCGCAACATGGTCTTGAACCGTTCTCATCGCTTATGTCTATTAGTATCAGTTTTACGGATACAGTAATAGCTCATTACTAGTATGCACAAGATAGTTAGTTGCAGATACTCCTTATCCTACTGCCATCTTTTCGGGTGTAGTTATATGCGCGTTGAAACTATTATTACTTTGTTGCGCGGCATTTCTTCTTGACCCCTGGCCTTGTTTGGGCGCGTGTTGTGCGTGCACGGTACAATCGGGGTATCACGCTCAGCGCCTCAGCCGGACATTGAGCGTGTCACATTTAGAACCTCTGTCATTCCAGCGCGACGGAAAAAGACGTACATGTCCTACTGAAATAGTTGCATGTTGCTATGATTCCAGCTATCCAGTGGCATTAGTTATGGCTTATCTTGCAGCCTTGTTGCTTGTTGTGTTGAAATCGAAAGGAGATACGTGGATGTGGACTCGCCTCTCCACTATGTTTGGTCAGCTAGAGCGTCAGTTGTTCTGCTCGATAGGTGATACGGACATCAGTCCACCCAGTGCTGTTGCAGGACGTTAGTCGAAGTCCTTGTTCGTAAAATTAGCTGCACGTAGGTGTGATACCTGGTCGTTTTGCGAGCACGTGCGACGCGGAGCTTCGTCTGTTGCATGCAGGGTCAGTAGATCTACGACCCGTCTTCTTGTGCTGTAGAGTGTAGTGTAGATCTACTGAGAACTAGTCTACTGACTTACTGACTGTGTAGCTGTGATTCGTGTAGCGAACACCCACTACGACTACTTCGCTCCTAGCCTAGGACAGTAGGAGCAGGATCTGGATCCTTGTGTCAGTGGGTAGATCTACTAGTTTTCGCACTTTCTCCCACAGCTCACTTCCCTGTGAACTCGGCCTAAGAAGAAAATAAAGTAATAAACCCAAACAACAAGCAAAATAAAGTGTTTGGCCGGTGGCCTTGCGACCGTGCTAATATTAACATTTAAAATAATAGACGCTAAAACTCAGTCAAGTTGATTTTGTCCGTTTGTTCCTTGTTGGTGTACAGTACGCGGACGTGGACGTACAGGGCCAGAAAGAGTTGTTGCGTTGTAAGGTCACAACTTCTCTGGAATACTCCGTAGCCAACAGCAAGTTCCACTACTTCGGCGATTCCAGCACGGAGTACGGCCTGAAATTCCAATCGGAAAATGACGCTCTGGAATTCTCCAACAAGATCATCAGCATCAAGTCAACCCTCCTCAAAGGTGAGTGTCACTACTTTGAAGTATGTCCGTGGCTAGCCTAATGGACGCTGCTTGACACTGTTTACCCGATCATTACTATTTTATAACTATAACGCAGTGCCGCTGCCAGGAAAATGTTGTTGACTATCGTAACTAATGATGTGGCGGAGAAGAACGCTATGCTGCTGTTGGCGACATGGTGGCGTGGTGGTGGATGAAGACGGGGAATCATGGCTGCAGTTTGTTGTGCAGTCCTGTGATGATAGTGGTTGTGGTGCTGCACCTCGCCAGTTGCCACTCCATACTCGCTTACTCTGGCTCTCTATCACTCACCTGACTGCCGGGCGTGTGGCACTAGAGGCGTAGAGCTGTAGTAAAAGAAGAAGCAGGATAACGTCGATCCTCATCTACACTGCCGCTAGCTACAGGCGAACAATGCCGAGCACACACGTAGAATCTACGTATGTATCTCTAAATCCGGGAGGCTGTCCATCAAGCAGAAGCTGTGCTGACTACTAGTACTACTCGTACTAGACTGTGCACTCGACGATGGCGGCGGGTTCTCACCTGATTGAACAAGCTTGTCGACTCTGTGATCTTGTTTAGTTGTACAGAACACAGGGACAGTCGTGTAATGAGTTTGCGGATCGCTTGGTTGCTGTTCGTGTTCCTTTGACTCAGCTCTTTGTGGAAGCACACGACCGGTACAAGTCAGAGTGTGCTTCATGTGTAGGCGTGAATGGTCTGCTACGGAGTGAGTGGGATCTCCTGTCAGCTCAAAATAGTACAGGCCCTGGATGGGCAGGCTACTGCATTGGCGCATGTGGGTCAACTGGCACTAGTACTAGACTACTACTACTACTAGTACTAGACCGAAGCGGCGAAGAAGAGGCCGCGAGGAGCTCCAAACGTTTCGAACTTCAGTACAATCATGTTCACATTGTGCCAGTGGTGGCATCTCTCTGGCCAGTGCATACTTCTACCTGCAAGCGTGACCCACCCTGCAGTCGACTAGTCCTTGCTGTGTCTCTTCGCACATTGATGGCATTTTTGGAGCGGTGCATGAAAAATCAAGCTCGCTCTCACTCTATCACTCTCTCGAAAGGTCCCTAGCCCTGTCAGCAAGACTTAGTTTTGACCACTTGTAGTTGTAGGTAGGAGAGGTGAGAATGGGTAGCGGAACTCGCGTGGCGTTCAGCGGTCGGTCGTGAACTTGTTTTGGGAGATATGCAGCAATCGCTCTGTAAAATAACACTAGTTGTGGAAGACTGTGTCGGCGGTTGTGATATTGGTCCAATGTCGCTGGTGTGGATGTACCCCACGCAGCAGTGCCGCTGCCCTGAAAATTTTGTTGTCTAGTGACTTGATGTGTCGGAGAAGAACGCTACAAATAACGCGGCTGTAGGCGGACAATTCCTGGCGTCTGGTTTCTGTGTTCCGATGTACGTGTACGCGAATGGGGGGAAATGACAGTGCTCTTGCAGTCTTGCCTTGAGTCTTGGTGTTCTGTGCACAGTTCAGCGCAAGTCCATGTCTCAGACAGGGTCGCATAGTTGCTCAACGCTGATACTGGTCACTGCGTGAGAGAGAGAGAGAGAGAGAGAGAGAGAGAGAGAGAGAGAGAGAGAGAGAGAGAGAGAGAGAGAGGGGGGGGGGGGGGGGGGGGGGGTGCTGGTGCAGAATGCAGTTTCAGTCAGGATAGGAGGATATGACTGGCAGAGGAAGAGGATGCAAGGAGATCCACCAAACGCTCTACACCCACTACACCCACGGCAGACAGTAGTCCCTCGGAAATGTTCTGCAGCACTCTTGAGGCAAAAACATGACTAGGCCGTACCCAAACATTACAGTCATGCTGGCACTGCATGCAGTGTGTAAAGAGTGATGCTGACTGGAAAGTCTGTACTGCCGCTCTAGTCTAGAGTCATGGCAGTGGGGCTGTCAGAGCTATGGACAAACTTAGTGACCTTCCTCTCCCCGGATAAGAGTTGTGTGCGGAACTGAAATGCATTGAGATTGGTCTGGCACAGTCATCGATGGCATTGGTTTGTTGCTGAACTGAGATGTGGATACACGGAAACATAGTTTTGTTAGCACCGCGTCAGGGACTGCATGTTTGTGCTGTGCCCTGGCAAAGCATTGGCCTAAATGCGGCATGCAGCTGAATATGTTTGGTGGTCAGGTCAGGAGGTAACTATAGCTGTCTGGGTAAATGTGAGACACCAGTGCACTTTGCAAGGGCAGCTAAAAGCAGAACAATCTCTATTAATGCCAGGGCACTGAAAATAGACACCCATGGAATCTGCTGTCAACATGTGGATGTGATGTGGTGGCCACCATCCAGCCATTCAAGCAGAAACAATCCTGGAATGACCTGTGTTTAGGGCTTGGTTAGTGTTATCACATGGGTAGACCCTGCATTCATGTGGCATGCGGAGATGGGACGGCAAACTTCTCCATAGCTATTTACTAGCCATGCATAGAGCAGTGGAAGTCTTCATTCGGAATGCATGGGGTACAATTCCCAGGCAGGAATTGATCGGTACTGAGCAGCAGCCTTGGTCCATGACATGAGCTATCAGGATATAAAGGCCAGAGTCCAGAGAACAGCTGTTTCATGTGAATGCTCATCAATCTAGGTTACAATCTGTTGTTGAGTATCAAGTTCTCTGATCGATTGCAATTGCGCTTTTATGAAATTTTGCAAGCTATGATATGAGCACGGCACGCCATGGAATATCAGATATTGTCATGTAGGTATGTGTGTGCGTGTGGTAGGAGGATCACTCCCAACTACCTATCAATATGCCGGTCTTTACCTAACCTCCTTGATCTCGTTCTGTTGCATCTGTTTGTCGTTGCAGCCAACAGAAAGCGTAAGAAGAAAAATGAACGCATCATCCGCAGGGAGCAGTTCCAGGCATGCGAGAAGATCGACGAGGAGGTGAGACACAGGCGATAAACAGGGGGCAGTGGAAGAGAGAGAGGGAGGGAGAGGGAGAGGGAGAGGGAGAGAGGGAGAGGGAGAGGGAGAGGGAGAGGGAGAGAGAGAGGGAGAGAGAGAGGGAGAGAGAGAGGGAGAGAGAGAGGGGGAGAGAGAGAGAGAGAGAGAGAGAGAGAGAGAGAGAGAGAGAGAGAGAGAGAGAGAGAGAGAGAGAGAGAGAGAGAGAGAGAGAGACACACACACACACACACACAGAGAAACAGAAAGAGAGAGAGACAGAGAGAGAGAGAAACAGAAAGAGAGAGAGAGAGAGAGAGAGAGAGAGAGAGAGAGAGAGAGAGAGAGAGAGAGAGAGAGAGAGAGAGAGAGAGAGAGAGAGAGACTGGCTCGCATGACACGGTACTCGTACTTTACATCATGTGTTCCTCGTTTTTTCCCCGTTAGAACTTAGAGAGAGGTGGTGGAGGTCAGTGTATACACACTGGTGCATATCCCGGTGTGTAGATCATGTTTACTGTGGCCAATGGTAGCACATAAATGAACCCATCGGTCATTGTCATGTTCTTTTTCTTTGTTCCTGTTCAGGCGGAGCCTGCTGCAGGTGAAGCGGTTGCAACTGTTGGTGCCTCGCCGTCTCCAGCGCTCACCATCAAAGAAAGGGAGAGAGAGCAGCAGGCTGAGAAGGATCACGACAGCATTGGCAGCGGGCATGGTCAAACACCTCCCATCGTAGACGCAGAATCACGCCATGTGCCAGCGCTTCCCCGTGGCACACAGGTCGTGGACGAAACCTTCCTAGGACCGTATGTTCAATTCTATCCTCCGAATGATCCTGTCACACAAGCTGAAGCTGAGGCGGCCCTCATAAAGGCTAAGCTGGAGGAAATATCCAGACCCATCCCTGAGGAAGGCGCTCCTCACCCTTATGCTAAGATTGAGGGTGACGATGCGGGCGAGGAAGAAGAAGAAGAAGGCCCCAGTGGAAACGGCCGAGGTAGTAGCGATGGTGGCGAGCCTGTGACGACGACGAGACGCAATGGCACGGTACTACCTGTGCCCAGTACTGAGCCAGTTGTGGTCAGGCGACAGCCGGCACGATCCATTGGTCTGGCATCATCATCGTCATCGAGCACTAGCAATAGTACGCATGTCGACGGCGATGCACATCGCCAGGCGCCTGCGCCTGCAACGCAACCACGTAGCTCGCTGCAGACATCACATCCGAAGTTGCGCCGCCAACACCCACCGATCGAAGTCCACCAGAGCATCCAGAAACAGATCGATGAGCACAAACAGTGGATAACGAAACAGGAGCAGGAGCTCCAGTTCTATGAAAGAAAACGAGAGGAGCGCCATCGCGAGCAGAGAAAGAGTAATTCTGGGAGTGTTGTGTCGACAGGCAGTGAGACGAATGGAAGAAGAATATCGAACTTGTCACAGATTGGCGCGTTGCACAGCGAGGAAGTGCGGAGAAAAGCGCAGGAAGAGAAACACGAGAAGCCGGTGATCACAGAACAGCCGCTTAGTGCAAACACAAGTACTCCCCCCGCCCCTTCACAGAGCCATGCTCGGCTTGAGTGTATGCATTGCGGACAGTTCTATTACGCCGACTCCAACCGGACGGGCGATTGCGAAGACGGCCCGAGCAAGTGCAAGAGTTGCGTGCACTTTGTCAGCTGTCTAGAGCTCGCTTCCTGCATCACCTACTGGTGCGCTAGTGATGAGGAGAATGAGTTTGTCTTCCCGTTCCAGTGCAGTCCGAACAGCGACGAAGACCGCGTGTGTTGTCGCCGGTGGACTGCACTGTGCATCGCCGGCATCTGCTGCCCGTGCATATTCTGCTACTGGCCGCTGCGTATTTCCATGGACATCGGTGGCAGCCTGCATATTTGCGGCGCTGCGCACGAGCAAGAACTCAAGCCGGAAGAAGCCTTTCCGGCACCGCATAGAACAAAGTCGGACTACCCATCCACACACCAGCGGCCACCAAGATGATCACTGACTACACCCAGACTTCAATTCTTACAGGAGTGCACCATAGACTTTTTTCTGGGTCTCCTTTTTACTTCTTTGTTGAGAGTTCTATGTTAACCTATGAGGAGGCTAGTAGGATAGCGTTATGGAATACTACGAGTTGAGATTTGCCGCTCTTGAAGAATCTCTGATCAACGGCATCGTTGCCCATCTAATTCTATTTCTATTTTTGAGCTATATATGACCGACCAACTGCACCTTGAGACAGCACAGGCCCAGCCCCGCCTACTCGTTACCCTGTGCTTTACCCTGTGCTATTTTTGTCTTCTATGAAGCGTCTACTATGGCAGTTACACATCGTGAGATTATCTCCATCACCACACTAGCAGCGGGTGTGTTCTCTCTTCTTTCTCCTCTCTCTCTCTCTCTCTCTCTCTCTCTCTCTCTCTCTCTCTCTCTCTCTCTCTCTCTCTCTCTCTCTCTCTCTCTCTCTCTCTCTCTCTTGCACTCGGCTTCAGTATATTCTAGCCTCTATTTTAGCAGTTCACTACTGTCTCTGTTATCGTGACGACGCTCTGCTATGGAACTTTTTTTCTCCTTCTCTAACTCAGTACTCATCGTATAAGAGTATTATGCAGAAACAAATTACGCCACGTGCTTATTTGTGTGTTCCAGAACAGGGCATACTCTTGGTAGCACCAAGAGTACAAGCATAACCTCCATGTACTCTCTCCGTGCTACATGTAGTCAGTACTTACTAGTATAACTATAGTAGTAGCATGGATAGACCTCGCATACGCCATGATGTACAGTAGTAAGCAGCATACTGTACAGTGTACTACTGTAGACAGACCTCCCCGCATATCCCTGCACAACACACAGGGCCAGTGGGACTGTGCTAGCACACAGCTGGGGACAAGCTACAGCCTTACAGGTGCGGCTCCCGCAACAGCAAGAACAGCAATAGAAACGGTAGCACATAGGACTGCAATGAAGCCGCCATCACATTTAAAAGAAAAGAAAAGAAGAAGCAGATCCAGCAAAGAATACTTCATAGCGTTCGGAAGCAATAGTGATAATAATATATCCACATAAATTTCAAGTATCATACTTCAAAATCCATTTACATGTATGTATCTAAGCACGGGCACACTCACAGCACAAAAAGAAGACTGAAGTGAACATGCACACAAAGGAAACGATAACTGAAGAGGAAATTCCATTACAAAGTAAGACATTCGATTTTTTTCAGACGGTTGAGGGAAACATACGCTGACGGGCAGAAAAGCTTACAAGCTCGCAAGTGGATGAGAACAATGTGTGTGTACGTGTGTGTGTGTGTGTGTGTGTGTGTGTGTGTGTGTGTGTGTGTGTGTGTGTGTGTGTGTGTGTACGTATGGATGTGTGTGCATGGTCTGTGTATGTGTGTGCGTGTACGTACGTGTGTACGTGTGTGTGTGTGTGTGTACGTGTGATAGGTTTTCACGCCGCAGAACTAGAAAGGACAAAAATCAGTGAAACGCATGTCTGGGGATGGGTGAAAAAAATACTTGGTTTCAATAATGAGTCATGTGCATAGATAGAAAAATAGGAAAATGTCCACACAAGCATGCAGCTGTAACATAATAATGCTAACCCTTAGCCAGCTGAGGGTCATTTACAGTACGGAGAGCATGAAACGACGAAAGCTTGAATCGGAACGAGATGATTGCAGCGCACACTAAATACACTCTCCACTAAATCTATGTGTACCGGTTGGCATGTGCGTGTGTGTATGTGTGTGTGTGTGTGTGTGCGTGCGTGCGCACGCAAGTGCGTGCTTGTCTGCAGCAGAGCAAAATCAATGTGCAGGGCCGACTGAAGTACACGGATGGGAGTGGGGGCAAAACATTGCTGACTTATGTGGTAAACACAAACCATGAACATAATGTTTTTCTACAAGAAAGCCGCATGACTGACGGAAATGACATTTTTACAGATGTCAAGGACCAAACACAAGGACAATGAGATCAATACGTATGTGTGTATGCATGCATGCTCTGTGTAAGAGGTGTGCAGTTGACACAAGACACACACCAGCGTTTTAACAAAACAGGAGTACAAACGGATTCTGAACGATTACTTTGAAGTAAACACCAGAAGAAACCCGACAGTAACAGAAGCAGAAACAACAAGAACAACAAACCAACCAGCAATGACAGCGACCATAATGTACAACACTCCTGACTTGGGCAGCGAGATTAGCCTCACAGGCCACCATTGTTTGCACCTTCTCTGCCCTGTGGTGTATAGTAGTTTAGACCATTTTTCTACAAGAAAACACATACACACAAGAAAAGAAGTCAGAACAGGAAGATTTGCTTGCTGTCAATTTATAGAGATCTTGACTGGCTATAACAAGAACAACAGCAGCAGCAACAGCAACAGCACCTTACCACCATCATGGCTGCCAGCATTGGGCACAGAAAATACATGGCAAATTCTCTCCTGAAAAAACCTTCATCTTGTCCAATTACAGCATTCCTGAATCCTCCTCTGTGTCCATGGACAACGTTTTAATCGGATCTGGGCGCTCCGCTAAGCATCTCGGTGTAGAGCTCAGTGATGGTTTGAAGTTCCACGACCACTTCCACACCATCTTCAGGAAGTTCCAGCAACGTGTTAATCTGTTATGCTTTATGGGCCGCCATTTACCATCATCGTACATTGCTCTCCTGTATAAGTCTTACGTACGTCCGGCAATTGAGTATGCCATTCCTGTCTGGTCCCTTAGGATCACATCCGCTCAGTTAGAGTCCCTTGATGTACTCCAGGCTAAGGTTTGCCGGCGACTCCTGAGGTCTGCGAAAATAGACTTTGACAACTTTGAATCAAAATCGAATTTGAATAGATTGTGTCACTTGGAATCCCTGCAATTTCGCCGTATCTTCATTTCTCAGGTTGTTTTATTTTTAAAAGTACATCAATTTCCACCCAGACTATCTCTCTCGCTTTACGTTTACCATCTCACGTAGTGCCCGTAGGCCCCAAAAGCTCATTTTTTAACTCACATGGCTGCATTTTCTCATGTCTCTTCCCACAGAAAACTGGTGCACTTTGGAATTGTCTCCCACCCCGATTGACAACTTTAGATTCCCTAACAGAATTCAAGCGTCATTTACGTATTTACATTGCAAAGTATCAGTTCGACTGCACTGGTATCCCTTTGATGTGCAATCATTGATTTACATGTGCACTGCTTGTTCTTTCACTGTATCTTTTGTACAGCATCTCTCTTTTTCCGAACTCATTTTGCACATTTTCTCTTTTTCCCAACTCCAATGTTCATTGTATAGACACAAATAGGAGATCCCCCCCATAGGCGTCAGCCTTTGGGTAATCCTGAAATAAAGATTATTATACATATTATTATTATGTTATTGCCCACATACCATCGATGCATACCATACGACACTATGCCGATACCAATACACCTTGCTGCTACAGTAACACTTTTCTCAAGGTTTGGAAACTCCACTGTAGCCAATACTTGAATCCATACATCCTGTACACACACCTTGTACACACTCTCTCTAACGGTCTCTAGGCTACATTTGAGCTAATGTATATCAATTGCAGTGTAGCCTAGAGACCGTTAGAGAGAGTGTGTACAAGGTGTGTGTACAGGATGTATGGATTGCTACAGTAACAGTATATTCAATTGCACGCCATCAATCAGCAGGGAAACGACTACTGTAAAGCCCGTGCTAATCAGGTATGGGCAATAACATCTCAGACCTGGCCAAAGAGAGCAGCAACACATTGCATGCAAAGCCCGCGCTAATCAGGTATGGGCAATAACGTCCCAGGCCTGGCCAAAGAGAGCAGCAACACATTGCATGCAGCAAGAGTAGGGCGCCCTCTTCCCAACAGCACAGTGCCTCGTTGTACGGATGTTGGATAGGAGACTGCAGTAGCTGGAGAAGGAACGGTGTGCTTGGCAGCTTTCGTACATGTATCGCCATTGCTAGTAATTTGCTACTGCTGCCAGTGATGGTGCAGGTGCCATGCTGCTGCTAACCTGCATATCGCTACTAACCTGCACATCGTAGTCGAGTACAAACTGAGGCACTTGCAGCTGATCAGGGTTGATGACGTCATAGAGGTACTGGACTCCATCCATGTTCTGGACTTTCTCTTTGATGCTGCTGGCTGTGAAGGTGGTGAAGAACCACGTTGCAACCTGAGAGAGAGAGAGAGAGAGAGAGAGAGAGAGAGAGAGAGAGAGAGATGAGATGAGATGAGAGAGAGAGAGAGAGAGAGAGAGAGAGAGAGAGAGAGAGAGAGAGAGAGGGAGAGAGAGAGAGAGAGAGAGAGAGGGAGAGAGAGAGAGAGAGAGAGAGAGAGAGAGAGAGAGAGAGAGAGAGAGAGAGAGAGAGAGAGAGAGAGAGCACAACAAAAGACAGCAATGCTACTTTAAAAAGGAAACAAAATAAAGGAGAAAGGTAGACTGAGTGACAAAGCCAGAGTGGTGAGATCACCAGGCGGGCCACCACCAAATCAACAACAAAAAGAACTTTTTCAAATTATATTCGATGTGATGGGGCCCTTTTGAAAGCATTCTACCACAATCACTATCATCGCTGCCGCCGCTGTCACCAGCACAAGCGCCAGCACTGCTCCCACTACCACCAGCATTACCATTGACGAAATGAAGTGATAGAAACACAAATCCCACGACAGCCGAGGAGTAAATAGCAGAAGCAGAAGCAACAGCATCGGCAGCAACATCCAGGTAGTCATTAGTGGCTCAATAGGTGACTGGTCACATCGCGCATTGGGGTGGGTAATAGCCAGACATTTGCCCGACCAATCATTAGCCATGTCAACCAGGTACAGTATGTGCAACTGTACATGTGTGCTTCAGAAGAGACAGAAACGTGACCATGACTTGTAGACGGTTGTGTGTTCACAAGCAACCACCAGGTGTCCGACCCCACCAACAGTTTATCAGCTTGACGGCAGGGTCCGAAACCAACCCACGCCCACGCCGGTGCAAAAATCCATAATCGACTGGGCCGGTGGTGGCCACATCGTCCCTGATGTACTCAGCATGTAGTCGCCAAGTGCATGCGCCACAGGATCATTATTGATGGTCATGCTGTGGTCATTACAGAAATCTAGGATAGAATAACTGATAGCCGAGATAAGATGAGCTCAGGTGAGTACTGACAGCGTGCCTTCTTGCATGCTTTGTTCCCAATGATGAACGATGTGCCACCTGAGCGTCATAAGCAGCGCAGCTATGAACTAACCTTGGACCAGATGGTGGGGTGGACAATGTAGAATGACCTGAGATGCTTCCGGTACCTAATAGCAGAGCATCAGAAAAGTAAGCACACACACACACATGGACATACTGAACACACACACACGGCACCCAGTACTAACTCCACACTACAAAAATGACTTGAGATTTGCTGCACATCTCCCCTCCACCAGATGCCGAAGAACAACCATTGCAGATAGACTGTTAGGCCCTCTTCAGACTAGGTACAAAACAGCCTATAAGTCACATTTACATAGAAGTTTCCAAGACAACAACAAGAATCTGGCGGGAAGCCTAAAAAGCTGCCCAATCCTTTCAAGCAGGGTGCGAACCCTTGTAGAAGGCAACTTTCCTGCATTTATCGTACTTTCTCACTAGGTAGTTGTACAAACGTACAGACTTTGAACCCGGGTACGACTGCCGGCTGCTTTCACACATTCCAGGTCCATTGCGCAATAGCATAGGGTCAAAGGTTGCCTGTAAAACGTGTAGTCTGAATGCAGGCTTGGAAAAATGTTGCCTTTTAGGTTTTATGTGATTTTGTACTGGATGTTCTATATACGTAGTCTGCAGAGGGCCTTAGAGCAATGTTTCAATCCCAGCCCCGAGGACTAGACCCAGCCTAGATAGTAGTGGGCTGACACCCCCCCCCCCCCCCCCCCAAGACTAGACCCAGCCTAGATACATATACTATAGTAGATAGCAGTGGGCCAAGACAATCATCTCACCTGTTATCAACAAGGTCGTAGAGTTGCCGCAGCATCGAGAGCTCTGGATGGTTCTCACTAGCGCTCAGCGTGTGAAAGTACACAACCACATAGTCCTTGTCGACAACGGGGTGCAGGACGTGGATAAAGTAGGAAATCGCCTACAGTGGCAGTGATACCAGCAGCAGCAGCAGCAAGACAAAACAAAGTTATTAACAAGATAGCTGACCACTGGGTGCCCGGCAGCAAGCTGCTCACGTCTCCAAGGTGATTGTACAAGTCATGCAAAGCTGCCGCCCACACAGATAGCAGGCATTTAGAAGTTGAGGCCAACCAGGTCCCCTTCGAGACAGACCACCAAGACCAAGCAGCCAACATGAGAAAGAACCATGCCAGCAAGGTCAACCCCGTCAAAAGAAGCAGAAGAGGCAAACCATCCAAATGGCACTCGGTCAGGGATGTGAACCCACAAGGAAAGGTTACTACAGGTACAGTCATACTATGCAAGTACATGTAGCAGCAAAGGCGAGAGTGAGAAAGTCGTCAGTTGGAATGTTTTACACACCGAACTGAGACCACACCGAATGTAAATCTACTGCAAATCTAAAGCACACAGTACGAGAGACTACAGTATACATGAAAACAACTGCAACCATTTTGCCTGAAAAAAAAACCTTTGCGAGTTCACACCCTGGGACGTGTGATTTACGAACGTGACTAGCAGAGTAACAAAGCTGTATGACACCTTTACAGCGTGTGATAACTTGATTGAAGATAGCAGTGTGTTGTGCTGGTGGCAGAACTACTACTGCAACACTCACACATGACTTTGGATGCCAGTCGGTAGAGTAGCACTTGGACGTACTGAAGCCATTCATCCATCACCACACAGTAACGTAGTACAATGCGTGCACCAACAAGTACACTCATTCTAGTCAACTGGCAACTGCATCTCCGATAGGATATGCTAACATGCTACAGTCCATTCAGAAAAAGATGGACTTCTAGCTTTTGGCCATAAATGGGTCAAACTTTGAATTTTTTCCTGCAATCCCCTATGGAATCCTCTTCCAATTATGTTTCTGAAGTTTTTTTGTCCAAAAAGCAAGCCATAACAAGAATAGGATTTCGGCCAGGTTTTGCCCCAAAAGCACTGAATTGCGAAAAACCATAAAAATCCAGGTCGTTTGACCCCGCCTGCAACATGCATTGTGCGGTTCGAACCCCAGTTCAGGTACCCTTTTGGACCCTTTTTCAAATTTCGCAGCACTGCACTGTGTACGATGAAATCACGAAAAATCGCCAAATACGGGAGCTCGCCAGAGCCCATCTTTTTATGAATGAACTGTAGTCTTCCTCACTACCCCCCCCCCCCCCCCCCCAACACACACGCACACACACACACGCGCACAGACAAGCACACGCTGACTGTCAGTGTTTCCAGGCCCAAATCTTCCCTGCCACAAATAATATACGGCTGTTGCATGTTATGCTGACCTTTTCAATATCGACAGACGTAGCGGGAAAATGCCGAGCAACGAACACAACAACTGGCCGCCCCATGAAGTCAACACCTGATCAGAAACAAAACAAAAAAAGAAGAAGGAAAACATGCATGTACAGCAGATATCCACATTCAACTATAGTGTGGCCTTACCCTTATAACGATATTTGCGTCAGACCAAGAAATAGCGTTATAAGGGTAAGGCCACACTTTGTTTTTTCTATGTTTCTCGTCGGCAAATTTTAGCAAAAGGTACGCGGGCGGGCGGGCGGAAAAAAAACAAAAGCCAAGGAAAAAACAAGAACAATTTCTACTGAAAACTGTATACATTTTACAATGCACATGTATACATTGTACAATCATGTACACGTAGTCCCATACATGATTGCATTACATTATCACATCAGCCCACGAATATCAGGCAAACTGCAACAATGTCAATGAGAGCATAAAGTTTGATTACGAGATGGCGAAGAGAACATACATTTATCTGCTATCGCATCAACAAACGTTTCCCACTCGTCATTAATTTTTGGTTTTGTTACTTCAACGTTCTTGTGTCCGCTTATCAAACTCTTGTCTCCGCTAATCAAACTCTTGTCTCCATGCTGCTCATCTTTTCCTTGCCATGCGTCTATTGCTTGGATTTTCTGCCTACGACATCGTTCCACAGACGCCAGTTGCCGCGGAACTCGTCCGACTTACTGTTCCTGGGACCCACGAGGCTCAGCTCAGCCAGTGAACGACTGAAAGCTTCGTCATGACAGCCTTCATCGCAGAGAACGGACGAGGAGCGCTCCTTTGCTGCATGCTGTAGTGCAAACGTTTACGATTATTGATTGACGCATCTAGCTGCTGCAGCATGTGCAGCGTACATTATGTACACATGTACGCAGTATGAACTTGTTTTTTCTTCCGAAATTTCTGAAAACCTACGCGGGCGATGACGAGAAACATAGAAAAAACAAAGTGTGGCCTAATATTGTTATAAGGATACTGGTTCATTTCATACATGTACGTCAGTCATAATGCATGATTTTTGTTCATTTTTTTACACTCTTCATAGCATCAAAACTACGGTACATGTATGTTCTATGCACATTATGTACACAACAAGGCATTACTGGTGCCCCCATTGTATTTCGTCATGTCCCAGCGACTTATCAAGTGAAGCTTGCCCTACCTGAATAAACGACTCTACATATTCCCTGCTAGATATTGTTATAAAATGGAAAAATGCTGAGTGATCAGCCCATTTTATACCGTTATAGGGGTATTATCGTTATAGCAATATTGTTATAAGGGTAAGGCGTTGTATACAAAAGTCAATGGAGTGATTTGGTTTGGCAGAAAAATACCGTTATAAGGGTAATATCGTTATAGGGGTTATCGTTATAAGGGTAGGTTGACTGTAGCATGACATCATAAAACACCACACATGTATCACAACTAATCCAAAGAGTACAGGCAAGGGGAGGTTGTCTTCACCCATTACTCTCTCCGGAACTACATGCAAAGGGTTCACTGGTTCACACCTGCGTGCCAAATAGGTATCGCTAAGATAAAAGTCAGGTTGAAGTTTCCTTTACAAACACGCTATAAGTAGCTGATGAGTCCAACCTCAGGCTGAAATTGTCCCACATGCAGATGCTGGTAAACGGAAAAAAAGAGCTGTACATTGGCGCACGTGTAGCAAAGGCAAGATCAGAAATCCGGAGCATGTTTAGCTATGGCAGGGTGTGTGCAGTCCATCTTGCCAGCCCTACATGCACCAAGAGAACACACAACCGCCAAGAGGGTGCAGTCCCCGCATGCAGTGCTGTTGCTTGTTTGTTTGTTTTGACTTCACCAGATACACAGGCGTTTTGCCTTCTCGTCTAAGCATAATGGCTACACTCTCAATAAAAGATGAAGCTATTCTGGAAGCAGAATTTCAAGTTGACGGTCGGTGTTGTGAGATGCACTGCCCCTGGTACGCACGAGTTGCGACGTTTCTACAAACACATCACGCGGGGCTTCTCTCTAGGACAAGATTCTACAGGATCAGATCATGTAATGTCCACCACTGGGCCACGGACATGACTAACATATGTGTAATGTGTACATAGCGCATTGTATTCTTTGAATTTCTTTCAACACTTTCTTGATGTGACAGTTGAAACTTCGTTTCCAAAACTTGAAAATCAGGCTTCTACTCAAAACAGGCGTCTACATGAGATAGGCTTTAATACAAGGTACTACGGTATCATAGTTTTCCAGGTCCTTGAAAACGGGTCTCATAAAATCATACATTTTCCAGACTTTCCATAACCTGTGCAAACCCTGCATTATATAATAAAGCAGCCGACTTGAGAGTCAGCCCGGACAGCACTGATCCATGTACATGTACTGGAGTTGCATACTCTGGGGCCCGGCGGGTATTCTGACAACAGCATGACACGGCACGATCCCTACCTGACGTGTATAGAGCGCGTAATCGCGCCATGTCAGACATGTCCTCCGTGCGAGCCCGCCGTAATAGCCGCTGGTACCTGCACAGCATTACAAATACAGCCATGCAGACCCGGCGATTCATGCAAAGCATTACAAATATAGTCATGCAGACCCGGCCATTCATGTACAGCATTCAGACTACTAGTACCCGTGCACATTATTTACCACATGCTGTACACGTACGTGCATGCTGGGACACACGAGTGCAAAGCAGTAACAGACGTGTGTACATGAAAGACTATATGACAGTAACGCCTGCGTGCGTTTCAGTAGCGGCTCGGTAGCACGTATCAACCCACACTTACATCCTCTGCTTTTCCATTTCGGCCGTCTCCTCTTTCGTTCTACCGCGGAGCACTTCCAGCCGACGACTGTCCTGGTCCCCAGTCATGTGAGCGAAGGAGTGCTGGCCAACTTCCGCTAGGTCACCGGGATCAGTAACACCCGTCGCTGCTCCCTCTTCGTCACTTGCATCGTGCCGTTCTATGCGCCCAGCACACAAAAGAAAGAAAAAAACATCCAAGAAAAAGGAGACGAAGCAGGAGAACTAATGTAGCTCTGACATAATTATATGCAAAGATTGAAGTGAGAATATTAAGTAACCCCAGTATACACACGCATACAGGCACCAAATGTTCGCGTTCCAAGTGAGACTCGGACTGAGTTTCCGATTTTTCCCAAGACTGATGATGATCTTGCTTAGCAGGGTAGGAGAGAACTATGGAAACATTCATGATGACCAGTTTAATAAAAAAATCGGGATCATGACTTCTAAACCAAGCAGAAGGGCAACATTGGACTTATCATGGCTGCTGTCGGCAGAAGGCCAATTGTCGGCAGGTCGTGACATGCCTCCAAAATCAGCAGGCTACCGACATGTCGGTAGGTGTGGCAACACAGTGATGGCTAACGCATGGAACTCCGAGTAACAACAATACAGCTTCGTTCCCCTTCTCTATACCTGTACCTGTACCACACACAGCTAATACTTATAGCAGCAGGCGTTTCATTCTCAATGCCTAGGGCAGTGGCAATGAAGGCATGCAAGAAAGCAGTCCAGAAAGCAGTCCAGAAGCAACGCCGGGTTATCTCACCGGCTTGTAGTAGGATAGGGTTATCACGAATGCGAATCTGACGGTCTGCTATCACTGGCTCTCCTTCCTCATTGCCTAAAGTCGGAGCAGATACGCAAAGGAAAAAGACCAAATCCATAACGGAAAAAAGGGAACTAACAGAAAAGACAAGTGAGCGTTAAAACGGTAGTGCCAAATGCAACTGGAGAACTGGAGTGCGCGCACTTCAAAAATTGCGTGCTTAAAAACATGCTGCAGAGGAAAGAGGTAGCCACACCCTTCTCCACACTCACCGATATCTTCTGGTAACACATTCGTCATCGCCTGTTCTTCCTCTTTACTCCGCGGAAAGTACATGGAAAACGTTTGATGATAAATTGCCTGCAGTGTGCGAGACAGGGACATTTCAAGCTTGTACAACATGGGTAGAGAAAGTGAGGAAGTTGCAGCCACCAAGAGTGCCGTGCAGTGCGGTATGGTGAACCAAGTCAATTCATATAGAGTAAAGTTTTATTCCCGTAGCTATGCAGAAGACGTTACTTCAGTAACGTCTGGCGCTAGCCAGGGTCCACACAGCTTTAATTTGGTATTTGTGTGTTTGTTTGTTTGTTTGTGTCACGCCTGGCGCTATCCCGTATCTGTCCCGTACCGTACCGTACCATCAAACACAGCTGGCCACAATATTCAAATAGGGCTTTCAAACGCAAGATCATAACGTGAAGCAACTTGGAAGAATGGGTATGCATGTGGGGCGATAGTGCGGGTTCGAATCCCAGGATATGCCTGAAAAAAAAATAGGAGAATTGAAAAATGTATAACATCTCTATGCTTTTTTTGCCGTCATCAAGGCGGTAGACGGTGTCGTATTACCCTCGATCGTACCTGTCCCGTACCTATCCCGTACCGTACCGTTCCATCAAAGACGGCTGGCCACAATGCATATTCAAATAGGGCTTTCAAATGCAAGATCATAACGTGAAGTAACTTGGAAGAATTAGTATGTATGCGAAGTGTATCGGGGGATGCATGCAGGGCGCGCGATAGTGCGGGTTCGAATCCCAGGTTGCCGTATTATCTCTAATATAAGCACAGTCTCCAATAATAGCACGTCTCCAATAATAGAACACCTTGGGGCGGCATTCAAAAAATAAAGTGCTCAGTCTCCATTATAAGCACACCGTGTAAATTCATTATCTGTACCGGCGAAAACCCCCTGAAATGTGTGTGTCTGACATGAATTTGGCATGGCAACAAGGCTCTGAAATGAGGTTGAAATAATAATGGAACAGTCTCCAATAAAGGAACGTCTCCAATAATAGCACGGGGCGGAGGTACATTGAAAAAATAAAGGACCGTGCTTATATTAGAGATAATACGGTATGTCTCTTAAAAAAAGGATTTTTTTAAAGAATTTATAACATCCCTATGCTTTTTTTTGTCTAGGTCATCAAGGCAAAAAAGCATAGCGTAGGGCCCTGAGCTTCCAAGCTCTCTCGTTCAAACATTGGTCCAAAAGAGGCAATAACGAAGTGTTCCATACTGCAAAAGCCATTATTCTAACAAACGATTTCTTAAAATTGACTGGTTTACGTGTACCAAAGGTAACGATTCTCACTCACTCTCAACACTCAATAGCAACAGTATTGTACCGTCGTTAGAATTAACACTTTGTTATTATATTATGGCTTTTACAGTATGCTTCTTCAGTATTCGGAGTCTCTACTGCAGCCAATAATGCACTACCCCTTGACCAACACCCACACACATGATCAACAACGTTGCATCTTGAAAATTCAGAAACATGCTCTCTCCAAAGGTTGCCATCAGGGAGCAGTATAAAGGGCGGTATGGAAAAGGGATTATGTCCCATACTCAACGTAGTATAATCGCAGCGAGGACGAGTTCACATGTGCTGCCGTCTGCACTCACCGCATCGCTGCCCTCCACAGCAATGACAATCAGGTCGAAGATGTCTGTCCATTTCTCCATGAAGCGCCGCACCGTTCCTACAGTGGGATCAAAGGACCGTTGCACACGAACAGGCAAGCTGAAAACCACTCAAAACCATTCCAGTCTAAACATGCCTACAAGAAGCCCGCACAATGACAACATAGGAACGAGTGCAGTTCTCCGAGGACGATTAGGGCCAGTCAGGGCAGCTCTAAAAGATGCTCAATCCACCATAATGCAGAGCCGTGTGCACAAACACAAGGAGCGAGAGTCTGCTTCTGCGGTTACTTTAAGTTTCAGCAGAAACAGCCAACCACTTTTGTGTTTGTGCACTCTCGAGACAAAATAGAGCAAGAAACGCCAGAAAGAAAGAAAGAGAGAGAGAGAGAGAGAGAGAGAGAGAGAGAGAGAGAGAGAGAGAGAGAGAGAGAGAGAGAGATGGGAAGTAGAGAGAAGGAAGAAAAGGGACTCAAGCTGGACGGCTAGCTGAAACTCCGTGCGGTACGGCACTTACGAAGTGCGATATGAACACCCTCTTCTGCCGGATAGCCTCGATGAGATGAGTGCAGAACACTGATAGCCAATGTTGTGATGTGCTGCTCCCTGTGAGGAAATCACAAGAAAAAACACATTGTTCATGCAAGTAAACTACAACTTCAAAGAATTGGGGCAATAAAGTACATGTACACATAGCCAATGCTGAAAAAGATGTTCTTGCTCACCACAAACAAAGTCTACAGTTCAGGATATTGGCAATCCTGTTGCACACATTTCAACTTGGTTCATCATACATTACCAATGCCAACAGACACAGACACACACACAGACACAGACACATTCATGTAGGCAGATAAACAGGCAGACACAAACACACAAGTCGAGCCAACTGACCTGGCAAGCTGCATTACACTGCGGTAGCAATTGTACAGAGCACTCTCAGCTGCCGTGCGGTACTTCACATTGTATCGAGGACCGACAGTGTGTATCACATGACGAGCTGGAAGGTTATAACCCTGGCTGATTTTTGCCTCCCCGGTACGACAAGCTAACACAAAAACAAAACGCAGGACAAAGTAACGTTGTGGATATGACCAACGTTCGTTAGTCAACTTTCGCAAAGTTCAATGGAAAAAGGTCCGGAAGTTGAAATTGACTTGCTGTATGCAGCACGCATACACATGTCGACCATGTCCACCTGGCACATGTACACACTGTCGTGCAATGATGTCATGCTTCCACTGCTGTTCAGCATGTGCAACATGACGGCTAGGTCTTTCAATTATACGGAATGCTGGGCGTCGGAAAAGGCCTGGGTTTCTACTGTTCTGCTGCAGAACGCGGTTGAAAATTCCAAATGCTAAACATTGCTAATGTCTTGGTTGGGGCTACATCAAAATCCACAGTGCCAGCTGCTGGCACAGGAATTTTTAATGTCATGAAGCCCAGGCTGGTTCTTCTAATGATACATACAGACTATTACTTCCAAGACAGTTCAACAGGATCATAGTATGCTATACAGTAAGTCTACAAATTTTCGGCCCATTCAAATTTCGGCCGCACTAAATTTTCGGCCTGTACTGCTGCTGCCTGTATACACTGTCACACTGAACTTTGAAAACAAACTTTCGGTCGCAACAAATTTTCGGCCAAATATGACCAGGCCGAAAATAAATATGCGCCGACAGTAGCCTAACCCAAGGTACATTATACTAAATTTTCACTAGACACCAGGCAAGCAATCTCACTTTGAATCTGCATGCGACACTCCTGCAGCAGGCCAGGACCTGCTTTGTCGAAGACGCTGCGTGTGGCCGGGTGCCGGAAATCCGTCATAGCCTCGTTAGTTGCGCTTGTGACTGCTTGCGCATTGATAGTTCCAATGTCGCCCTCCCTACAATGTGCGTCACAACAGAGCATGTTACCCACAACCGGTAGCACAGCCATCAACAGCAGCAACAACAACAGCAGCAACAACAACAGCAACAACAACAGCAACAAGAATGACAAGAGCGACAAGAACAAAAACAGCAGCGTCGTCAGCAGCAGCAGCAGCAGCAAAAGTTTTAACCGCATCATTGCATCGAACATAATTCTCAGTGAATCCAAGCCAGTGAAAGAAGGCGATAACACACGTCTACTACTATTGCAATTGCCAAACGGAGCACATACTAGTGAGAGATCACACAGCTTCTTCCGGAAGAGATGTCAACCATCCCAGAAGGGGAATTTTTCATAAATTAAAAAGGTAAAGAATGCTCCATATATCAACTTCATAAATTTCAGATATAGTCATCCCTCTTTAATCCAGCCCTTTATAAACCAGCACCCTCCATAAACAAGCAAAATTTTCAGTGACCAAAATGCCTTCTTCGTGCACGTAGCGGCAGTAAATCAGATTTGTCAATCCAGCAGAATTTCTGCAACACAAATGGTGCTCACCTCCCACCGTTCAGGCGCTGCATCTGCGCCTTGATCCTAGAGGGTGGTGGCGTTCCCACGGTGGACGCGAACCGTGAAATTTTTATTTTTATTTTTTATTAAATGGTGCTGGATTATAAAGGGGGCACACTGTAGTTGCGAATGGAAAGCAGACTCATTCTTGGGCAACTATGGACCGCACATGCCAGGCTGCAGTGCACCAGCCACTGTGCACCTGGATGATTCTATTCTGCATTTCATTGACAACTACAATGTACTCGGAGGTACCAAATCTCCCTGTCAGGCGGGGCAGTTGATGTTTTTGTTGATGTTTTTGAAACATCTCCCTATCTCCCGACCAGAATTGAAAACCTCCCTACTCGGCACGGATTCTGCGGCGAGTATGCTAGCCATGCATGTACGAGTACTGTGGTGCACTCGTTGATGTGGGTGCCACTCTGTCTCTATAATACATTAGTAACATGTGTGCCGGTTTGTGCCGGGAGGCACCAGCGGTGGGCCTCTTGCCACATCTCCCGGCGCATTGCGATTATGTGAACCAGCGCAATGCGTACCAAAATCGTACGGTAAACCCTCGCGGGCTATCGCCGGCAAAGTTGGACAGTGCCCAACTCTTGAAACCTTCCCCGGCACCGATCCTGTACAATTTTGACCAAAAGTGGTATGTGAACCGTTGACGCCAGTGATCGGTGGTGCCAGGACCAGACTCTGTCAAAATTTCAAACTCAAGACTCGTCCTAAAAATTCCAAAATTGAAGCTAAAGATAAGGTCTGTTCAACTTTTGAGACAAAGACAATTAAAACAAATACAAAAATACGAAGGACACATTCGCAAGTTCTTGTGACTACATGTACATCAACATTTTCATGCATATTTTGAATTATTTTCGACACCATTGCTTCCTAGATGGTAATAAAAGATGTACAAGTAGCTTCATATAAATCTGCAGTAAAAGGTAGTACCAAGTGGCCATCACCGAAAGACCTTTATTGTCCCATGAACTACGGAAAAACGTAGAATTCAAGTTCCAGCTAGCAATCCTGTTGTAGCATTTGGGTAAATTCTGTACTACGTTGTAGTAGATCTGGTACTACAGAAGTACTTGAACCGGATGTGGGACGGACCGGGAGCTGGCCCACCGCCGGTGCTTCCCGACGCCGATTTGGCTTATGTGAACCAACCCTTACATGGCATACCCATTTTTACTTTACCCCTACGTGTTGAGGGCAGGTGACCTCCTTACGGGCACACCAATCTGGAGGGAGATCTCCCTACCAAAGACGAATTAAAGTTGGCAAGTCTGATGTACTGCTGTTTCTTCTCTTGCTTTGCCTACTTTGAATGTCTTTATTCCATTCCCCTCAAACTGCAAAATGCATCGAATGCACAACCAAACGTATTGCGTGCATTGAATGCAAATGCATAATATATACTGTGGCATGAACATCAGAATAATAATAAAACACCCGGGCATGACGAATGAGTCTAATGAGTCTATGCAATGGGGAGCCAGCTTACCAAAGAGCAATTTTGGCATTGATTTGAGGGTTGCATGGAAACGGCGACTGGTCGGAGCTGAGAGGATCGACTTCAGGAAGATTTCCAGACTGGGTCGTAGCCGACCACCGCTTGATTTCCGCAACATCCACAACTCCAGAATTGGTGCCAAGGGGATCCATACCTCACTTTCGTCAACCACACAATGTTTCTCAATATCAGGGTGCAATCAGTGCAAATAATAAGAATGGATCAACAAAATCAGTTCGGCGAAGCAGGCCAACAGGTCATCTTCGTATTGACAATTTGCCTCAGACCCACTGCAACCAGAAACTCCACGTCTGCGCTACACCAGTATAGCACCGATCGTCAAAAGTAATGTGTGAGAACCCCAACCACCAAGAACAACAGGAAAAAACCCCTCTGAAATGCAAAAGGAAAAAAGTTAGTTCAAAAGCCAGCTACATGTACATGTACGGTCACGGTAGCTGCTCAAAAATACTTTGTCAGGTGAAAGGTGCAGTATTTTTTGCCTGCAACCTCTGCATCATCAGCGACTGTACTCGTACCGGTGTACTAGTGCACTGCACATGCATGCAGACTCGCATCGTAGATCTACTCGATCGCGTGCATTCAGCCTCAGTACGAGCTGTCAGTGTATGTTGACCGGACCACAAATGGCACAAGCACAGCGCGTGACGATCTGAACTTTGAAGCCTGCGCGCCGCGCGCGTGATGAGTAGATTCGCTATGTTCCCATAGCTGCAATAAATGGCGTCGCATCAGATACTGATTCTGTCAATTATTTTCGTACTGTAAATATCTGGTACATGTAATCAATGGTAATTACTAATGTTGACTTTGAATTATTTGAATTCTATTCTGCTGAGTTTCCAGTTTCATGATCAATAATACAAGGGACTGGACGAAGTGATTATTATGTAGCTACTTTGAAGAGTTATCAAGAGTCTGCTACTTCATGTCTTGGGTTGAATGTTCAAAGTGATGGCCCACAGATCTCTGCTATTAGCTGTTCGTTTCCTCAGACCTGCTGCCAGTACTGGCCATTGTGTACTTCAACCCTCGTTTGTACAGCCGCTCTACAGAGGGCATGGTTGCCATTCTCGACGCCTTCTGTGCACAGAAACCTCGGTAGGAGATAGAATTAGTCTGTGGAGAACCGTGGACGAAGCGCTTGAAGATGCTGCCAACAATGGTCACCTATACACTGATGTCAACATGGTTATGGCCGTGCAGCAACTCTTGGCTATCGAATCCATGCGATCAGACCTGACACCGGAAAAGCGCAGCACATGGGCGGCCAGTCAGAACTTGAACGACCTCGTTCGTACCATAAACAGTCGACTGCAGCGTCGACCCAGTCCGGCAGCCTTGGTGCTGATGGCGGAGGGCTACCTGCAATTGCGTTTGGATTGCCGCATGTTGTTCTTGACGTGCTGTGACTTTAACGGCCCGGACCGCGCAGACTACATTTTTGAGTGTGCTGCTAAGTGTGCAAAGCGTAACCTACATCATCACGAACTCTGGTCTGTGTTGCTCAAGTTGTTAGCCTCTCTGCCGGACATCGGTGAACATAAATCAAAGGTCGCCGCCTTCCTCCGGAACTGTCCTGCTTTTCAAACTGCAGTGGAAAAGGGGCTGATCGCCGAGCTCCATGATGTGTTTTGGTCGTTACCGCTGGCTGAACATGATATGTCGGACATTGTACACATGCTGCTCTCAACGTTTTCCAATGCTGCAGTGGACAGTGAGCTGATCCGGGCTGTGGATGAGCGCTGTGAGGAGCTCAGTGAGAGTGACTTGCATGAGCTGTGCGACATGCTGCTGAAGATCCGCAATGTTGACCTTGCCATGGCGATAAAGCGCCGCGTTGCAGCCGGAGAGGACGGCCTCGCAGACCTACCACTTTATGTGAAGGTCTGTGCTGTCATGGCAACCCACCTGCAGCTGAACAGGGAATTTGTCCAGATTGCATGCAGCTACATTACGCCGAGAAGGACTGAGCTCAGCCATGCTGATAACTTGAGTCTTCTCAGATCCTTCTCGTCGGTGAAAGTTCAAGCAGTGCCTGAAGTTAAGGCATTCATCGATGAAGCATTAATGCCAAACTTAGTGTCTCGACTGGGAGGGCTGTCTCTATCTGACATAGCTGAAGTGTGTGATTACAATCAGGTCGCAGTGAAAACTGGCCGTACCAGTGTTCAAATGATGGAGCATCTTGCATTGCAGGTTGGTAAGTTCACACACGAGCATGGCAGCTCGTCGCAGTTCTCACAACTGCTCAATGCCTTTGGCACGTGGGAGACGCGCTTCTTGCAGTTCAAGTGCAGAGAAAAGAAGGTCCCGTACAAACTCGGGCCGAAGATGTTTGGTCGCATCGGGCCGTCAATCAGCAATGGCTTCATGGAGAGAGACTGGCCGCTGAAGTACTACATGGTGTTTGTGAGGAAGTTTGAGCTGCTTGGTGCCGATCTCATGGCATGGGCACGTCTGTATCACAAATTGCATCCCCATCTGAAAGAACTCGAGCCGCATGAACTGTATGATCTGCACGGCAGTATGCTTCAGCTTAATTACAGAGACGGTGAAGTGACAGCCACTGGTGTTTTGGACGAGCTTCTGAGCAGAGTGCCGGATGCCTCTTTCCCCACCGGTTACTTTCCGCATGCAGTCCGAATGGTCATCAACGGCTCTGTTGACCGCGTCCGGAGGGCACATATGGAGACAGTCGAGAGGGCTGCGGTGGAGCGCCAGGCAGCTCTTTCGTCGAGAACGGTAAGTTTCTGCATTCGCTCTGCATCCTGGTGCATCGAGCACTCTATTCGAGCTGCCCAGTTGGCACACACTGTAGAAAGGGCAGTCATGTGCATACTGGTATATGAAGTCAACAGCCTGAATCCGATGAACATCCGAAGAGAACCTCGTGGGAATGTATTTTTAAACCGGTGTTTGTCAGAGGCATGTCGAAAACCAGCTAAGCAGGCTCTGTGTAGGCATTTCCCAGTTGTGGTTGTACATGTATCATATACGTAGTACTGTTACTGTGCCTCGTGTCGATATTTTACTTGTATTAAAGCGACTTCAGCGTATACGTAAATAAGAAACGGTATGGAGGTGATGCATGCAGCGCTATATGCAAAATGTGCGGGCGTTCCAGTGGATGGAACTAACCGTACACGATTCAACAGCTTTAGCTTTGCTGTCCACAGCACTTGACAGTCTTGGTCTAGCTCCTGCCCCGTGTAGTGAAACTGGTTGTGAAGTGACATGGCGCGCGTGTGTGTGTGTGTGAGGGGGGGGGGGGGGTGTTTCTTTCCGGTTCACTATGCTGGTACACAATGTACTTGTACACGTCCAGCATTTGTTCATGTGGTCGTTCCTGGACGTGTTTTTGTTCGTGTGTATTTTCTTTGTTCTGGATGCAGTGGGCTGAGTTGATAGAGGCCTGGTCAGAGCAGGGTGACTGCAGCAAGAATCTCTACATGACTGCCTGCGGGCGCTGTCGATTGAGCAAGGACTGGTTACCCGAGGACACCGTGCGTCTGATCAGCGCGGTGTCGCGTGGCAGCATATGCAGCCGACCGTTGCTCATGGACTTGCAGGATACCGAGTGGGGTGAGACGCTGGTGCGTTCTGTCCCGGACCGCATGCTGCCCGTGCTAGTGCATAGCTATGCCGCCGTCACTGTCAATGCACCCAAGCTACTGGAGCATGCGCATAATCGCTTGGAACGCCTTTTGATCGGGCCCAGTGGCGGCGCCTCGCGCTCATCCAAGTCACCAGAAGCCAACCTGTCAAAAGTTATCGACGTTGCTTGGAGCTTTGCAGTACTCGGCCACAACGCGCCAAAGATTCTTGCGCACGCCATGTACTCTGGGAATAAGGGTGAGTGACATGTTGCTGTTGCTATTGTTGCTTTTCGGGTGGGTGGGTGGGCGGGTGGAAGTGACATTGAAACAGACCGTCTCCACAGCAGTGTGGGTATGGTGGCTGGGGTGTTGGTTCATTTTGCTTTTTCTATCTTTGGTCCTTTTCTTTTCCAGGCAATTCTAGACGCAATATTTATAAATTGTTGATCTGGCTGTTTTCGAATTTCTTTCTAAGCACCGTGGTTGTGTTTGCTTCTTGAATTTGAGCGGGTGGGGGCTCGCCTGCTGTAAGCTACAAAGGATGGGACAGTATTCTCTGCAGATTGAGTACATGTTAAAGTTAGTGCCACACATGTATGTTATGTACAGATTTATGATGACTCGTTAGTTCTTGTGTATTATGTGTTCAGATCCCTTGTTATTGCTGGAGTATGATCATGTATGCACTCCCTGTCCTATGCCTTTGGCGCTGAATGGTTGGTGCAGGGTCAGGCAATACTCTTAGTGTTAACTGAGCGTGGGTGTCTGTGTTGTTCTCATCTGGCTCCGTGTAGGATATGAGAAGCTAAGCGAAGACGACCTATTGAAGCTCAACGATCTCAACAGCTATGGCCTGCGTGAGAGACATGACCTGAAGCTCACTGGCCTGCAAGATGAATGCTGGCAAGCGTGCCAGCGTGCTGTGTCGGACCGAACCAGGAAGCTGGTGCGTGAGAGTCACCACGTTATCTTCAACAATGGTTTGGACGCCGCCCTAGTGGAGCTGCTGGGCGGAGAAGAGTTTGTACAGCGTAACGCTGTCACCGAGGGCGGCTACCTAGCTCACTTTATTGTCCAGTTTGACGAGATGGATCGCCCTGTGCCATTTACCTCTTCTGATTTGCCTCCGTCCCTTGGGCAGCTTACTGTGGAGAATACAGGCCTGCCACCATTTAGCCTGATGAAAAAGTCCTGTCGCTTTGACAAGTATGTTGAGCGATGCAACTTCCAAGAATCGTCAAGGCACGACCAAAAAGTCGTTGATGGTGATGACATTGGAGTTAATGATGTGGATAAAGATGAAGCAGGCAAATCAGGTTCAAGACATTCTACTGAGTCTCGGGCTGTTCAGACGGAATATGATGAGCCAGTTCGACGCCTGTGCGTGCGCTTCATGCCCAAGTTTTCGTGTGTGTACGAAACGGAACGACCTGCCGCTCGAACTCTGATGGATCTTCTGCAGGTATCGGCTGCTGGATGGTCGGTTGCCGGGGTGAGTACAATATTTGCCTGTCATGTGAAATGCCATTCGAGTCTACAAGTGTTTTTTAATATTTTCTTTTACCAGATTTACAGTAAACTTCCTGGTCACTGTAGTACATGTACCATATTTTTCGGAGTATACGCCGCACCCAGATTTTTTCGTCACAAAAATACAGCCATCTACGCTCTATTTCACCGTTCCTTTGACCATCGGAGTATACGCCGCACCAACTGTTTTTGGGTGAGTTACGAGTGTTTAATTAAAGTGCGGCTTATACTCCAGAAAATACAGTACATTTTGATGGGTGTAGCACACAACTGCATCGATGTCTCATAAGTCATAATTATACACATTGCTTGCATGTATACATGAAGTGACATGTTACGAGTACCCATCATACAAAGCAGCAGTGTACGCCATGGTTTTCACTTGACCAGGCTTGTAGTAGGGCAAAAGCAAATCTCAGTGTGTAGGAGATATTTTGTAGACCTGAAGTCCTCCACTGGAGTGTATTAACTCCCGTTACCATTCCCTTGTAAGTATGACTAACTGTGGCTTCTTCATGTCCTTGATTTCCCTTTTCAGATTTCAGAACTTGAGTGGGAGACGAAAATGTTGCCGTCCGACCAGCTAGGCTTGCTCAAGGAGAAGATTTTCCCACCAGAGTACAGTGATGCACAGCAGTCCCGGTGAAGATGTTTGAAGCTGTGTGCGGGCAGTGGGGCGTGTTTCCGTGTTGACTTGTAGTGTTCATGCAGGACATGGACATAGGGATGGGCGATGCAGCTTTTAAATTCATTGTCCTCTAGACCGCAGTCTCAGTCTTACTACTACTACTAGTTCTTAGATTAGCTGGGATCTAGATTCAAAAGGGCCATGAGCACATCGTTCACCGGTATATTTATTTTTACTTTCCACATTCGTGTGACTTTCCAATGACGTTTAACTTTTAGGTTTCATTCTATCATTTGCCATGGCGTTTTCTTGATCTTTCTTGAACAGAAGTATAAAAGTGGTTGTCACTCTTGGTGGCATTATCTTGGACCGTTCGGTTCGTCGTGGTGTGCACTTGTGACTGTTTCGACTTCACGTCTCAGCTGAAATGCCTGTGGTTTCACGAACGTTCGGTGCTCCAGTAGCATAACTTGCCCTCGGTCCCACTAATGCGAGTATGAATACGTGTAGCTATGAGTGCTCATGATTAGCAGCACGTTGTTGCCATGATCTTCTCCCGTGACCATGGTGCCGGCCATACATTCATGTTACCATGGTGCTGGCCATACATTCCTGTTACCATGGTGCTGGCCATACATTCCTGTTCCCATGGTGCTGGCCATCTCTTAATTTGCTGGCCAAAAATCCTATATATAGGATTTGAAAATGTGTGTCTTTTATGCCGTTGTTATTGGTCATCACGACCAATAATAACGGCATAATGGTTTTCATGGAAGTTGTAAATATGTTTGAGGCATGAATGTTTACATTTTAGATTCATAGGGCAATAATATTTCTGATGAATACCCATTTTCAGCAATAATTGGAATTTTGAGCATAATTGTTCAGCTGCTGTCATGGAAAGGACTGAAGCAGTGAATGTGCAGAAGAACATTGCAGGTGTGGCACGGGGTGGTTTCATGATGACATATCGCACATGCCGTCATGAAACTACCAGGTTTAAGGATAAAACAAGGCCCAATAAAATCTCAAATCCTATACAGTGGTCCCTCTATAATCCGGCACCATTTGTGCCACGGAAGATCTGCTGGATTAGGGAGGGTGCTGGATTAACAAATCTGATTTACTGCTGCAATGTGCATGAAGAGGACATTTTGGCTCCTGAAAATTGTGCTGGTTTATCGAGGGTGCTGGTTTATATAGTGCTGGATTAGAGAGGGACGACTGTATATAGGATTCGAAAAATAGGGCACAGGCCTTAGTAATATTGAGCAAGGAGATGAGCCTGAGATGTTAGTGTTTGAAAAAATTATCTTATTCAACTCTCGATATCTACTAAGACCTAGCAAGGAAGAATTGGTGACACACTTTTTGCTATTCTCATGCCACACCCATTTTGAGTTGAAAAATGTGACCAAAATCCAAGTATATATAGGATTTAGCAAATTGAGATACATTCCTGTTCCCATGGTGCTGGCCAGGGAGTCGTAAATACCGGTATTTTACGACTCCCTGGTGCTGGCCATACATTCCTGTTACAGTACTGAAGCACCTCTACCTAATCTAGTCTCCTGTTGCAAGGTGGCATTGTTGCACGCAGCTTTGGAGTGGAGGCGGAGAAATATTAATTTCCACTGATCCTGTATGTTTAATCTATTTCTATTCACTCAGACCACAGAGACTTGATCATCATCATCACATGAATGATCAGTGGAGATTGCATGCAACCCAGTTGGCAAGCACTGAAGCAGCTCCCACTGTGCACTCAGAAAAAGGAAGAGGCAGACATGTTATTATTATTATTATACGCATTCCCGCGGCAGCGTCAACCAAGCAGTTATGCTTGATCCACACGTTCGCTTATGCTGGACATTGAAACAAAGTAGATGTAGACATGTGAGAAAGAAAAATAAAGGACTTAGGGTAACTTTCAGAAATATCACAATGGACATGGATATAGAGGCACATGGGTCCAAGTAAAGTGCTAAAATTCGGTATGAAGGCTAGAGAAAGTGTAAGCCGTGTATGGAGTAAAGTGGCAATTAATTCGAAGAGTGTATGCACACATAATATTCAATTGACAAGAGCAATGTGCTGGCCTTCGAGTTTCGTGCTGAATTCAGTACACGTGGGAAAAATAAGAACATGACAGTCACAAGTAGGCTGTGCTCTATCAGGCTTCTAGAAGTAGATGAGGTGGAGACCGGTAGCTGCAACCTGCACAACAAACCAGCCATGACTACTACAACTTGCTCATGGCAACTAAAGAGAGCTAATTACAGACTAGCAATGCTACATAGGATGTGTATGAAAGAGAGATTCATAAGTCATACAGGGTTTGACACATTACCAAAAGTACAGCTAAAATACACAAAGAAAGTGTGTGTGTGCCACAGCAATAGCCTATTCACAAAAATACCAAAAGAAATGCTCCATGAAACATGAAATAGAGCAAAAGGAAGAAAATTATGTCTGCAAGGTCCTTGGGGTTCGTGTTTGTTATCAAAATGCGGTAAAAGCAACGAGTGGCAAACAACTGCCGCTGCTGCTGGGATGAGAATACGACATCAAGTGTACCTACTGCTCTTCGTTGGGGTCCTCGACGGGTTCGTAAACACCCGACATCGGCTTGCCGACCATCTCCATCATGGCTTGAAGTTCGAGATTCTTGTCTAGGACACTGCCGTGTGCCGTTCCTTTCCTCTCCTGTGCCTGACCAACGGCCCATACCTCCACGCGCGACACCACAAACTCCTTCTCCTTGGACAGCTGCGGGGAGTTGTACGTGGTGCAAGTGGGCTCAGCGTGGCTGTGTCCACTCCCAAAATCGGCAGCCAAGAACAGGCCATAGTAGCCCGGCTGTCCACCCATTGCTAGACCGTTGGGTAAGGTCTCCATCTCATGGTTCAGATACATGAAGTGATCGTTGTACTCGCCGGCGTTGAAGATGCCCATGCCTCGGCTCAGCGAGAACAGGAAGCAGCTGTTGTCACCCTGGTATTGCGACGAAATCGTCCACGGCACGCTGGCAAAGCCACCGAACACGTAGCCATCCGAGTCTCGCACCACCAGCAGGCTTGGACCGCCGACCTTCTCGAGTTTCTGCAGCATGGTGGCAAAGCTCTGGCCATGCTGCTTGGTGTCAAACACCTGTCGCCAGTTCTGACGGCAGTCCATTGGCAAGCAGTTGTTCAGGTATAGAACGGCCGTTGGGTCTAGCAAGCTTTCCTCGCCACCTGATCCATCCAGCACGGGCAACAATGGCAACTCCAGGCCACCGTCAGGTACTGTCTCAGCAAGGTCCGAGGCAGCAAAGAACATACTCCGAAACACATGATCAAACAGGCGCGGCATCAATGCATTCTCCAGCAGCCACTTCTCCAAGTCAGCTTCGGAAAATACCACGTCATCGGGGATAGGGTCTTCGTAGAAGGATACGGCCGACTTTCGCTCGCCGCTCGGGTGCTTTGCAAAGATCATCTCGTCCAGCATTGTACGCGCGAGCTTGGCATTGGCTTCACTCGTAGCACCTCCCCATACATTCACACGGGGGTTGAGCGCGCGGCTGTTCAGTGCCGCAGTGATCAGGCCACAGACGAGATGGTGCAGGTGAGGTGCTGATGGAGTAGGCGAGACGCCTTTGCGATAGTCGGCCGCAAGGCGCACGTAATAGTGGCACTTCTTCTCCAAGTTGCCTTTGGTGATGTTGGCCACGCTGATGGTAAACGCATCGCGATCTACAAGGTCTCTGTCAACCAGAGCAGACTTCTCACTCATTGCCTGGTGGAACCTCTTTGACATGTCTTCAGCCAGCACCTTCCTTGAGAAGGCTTGAAAAGAGATCACGTCAAAGTTGGCATGCGCATCGGGTTCCGACTTGCCATCAGGGGATACCAGCTGACGAAAGGCAGTAGATAAATCATGTCGTTCATGCTCGGATAGCAAGGCAATAGCTTCCACTGCCTCAGGATTCTTGCTGTGTTCCGCTCCCATTTCTGCTTGTCAATGGTCCAATTTCAACCAACTACTGATGATAGAATATCGTACTTTTCCAGTCCCCACTTACTTAGGGATTCTGTACACAAAACAATACTTCGAGATAGAAGTAAACAATCAGAAAAAAATACGGTCGACAGCACTGGACAGACGATCAATGCGAGTGTCGAGTAGAGAAGCAATCACGACTTCTCAGCTAATGAAGTCTGACCTGCTCAAAACTAAACTGATCGCTTTTATTTTGATTTTTGAAAAGCCGAGCATGCAGCAGGATGCTAGCTAGCTGTATAATCAAGAGTACATAAAAGTAGTTTATGTACTCTTGGTATAATTATGGGTCATGTAGCTACGTAGACATGTAGATCTAGCTACACAGGAATCGATTACGTAAGCGGAATGAATAGCCGGCCTCGTTCACATGACGTGCATGCACATGACGCTATGTTCACTGCACTGATATAGCGGCAAGACAACAAAGCTGCATCCATGCAGTCTGCACTGCCACCGCACCGGCGCGGTAGAGATCTACACGGGTTTCCAGATTATTCGCAAGAAATTGCGATACAAGCAAAGATTATTGTTCTCGAGCATCAAGATTCAAATCCAAAAAATGGTGCTATGCGAAAAATTCTAAAAAATATTTATAAAAATCACTCAAAACCCGAAAATTATCTACCCGTTGCCATGGCAACGATGACGTAACATTTGCATGACAATTGACAGCGCATGCTAGCGCTGCGCTCAGATCAGAGACAGAGGCCACGTGCACTGAACTACGAGTCGAAATTTTTTCAGGCTCATCGTGGCACGTGATCGGTACCTTTGGTCCCCCAGATTTCCAAAACATTTTAAACACCTCAAAAAGAGGTCTAAAAAAAGGTAGAATTTGGCAAAAAGTTCCGGAAAATTGTCGAATTTGCGAAAAATCACGGAAAAACAGCAAAATTCGAAAAAATCCAAAGATCCAAAAAACACCCCATTATTCAAAAAGATAATCTGGAAACCCCTACGTACATCATGGTACATAGCAGCTACAACAGTCAGTCAAGACACACAGGCTAGGGTAGTAGGGCCTAGGGACTGGGGAGCTTACAATGTGAGCTCCCCAGTCCCTAGCCTGTGCGTCTTGCGTGTCCTCCACCTTGTTTCATGCTGTCAAACTACTTCGAAGTATCAACATAATTATGCTCCCATACTATAGTAGGCCATACATTGTACCAAGAGTAGATAAACAAGAGTGTGCAACTCGCGGATGGGTTGGCCCACGGCGGAATTTTTTGTTGACGTAATCTTTTCGACGACGCACGCGCTGCGAGCCTTTCGGAGAGGTTTCCCTCGTGCACTTGGCGGGGCTTTGCACTACAATTATATACAAGGTCGGTGCCCAGCACGTGCTCTCACACTGCTCTGCGGCAAAGTCCGCGTTTCCCTGAAAAAAGGTGACGTCAACAAAAAATTCCGCCGTGGGCGGGGGTATCTGCAGATTGTGCAGAAGAGATCCGGAGTTGCACACTCTTGTTTATCTACTCTTGATTGTACATTGATAATAGATATCCATGCGTAATTATACCCTGTAGTGGGCTCTAAAAACTTGTGAAAGGGCCAAATTCTGCTATTTCTGACCGGATTTTTCCAAAAATGCCCAGGGGAGACCCCCGGACCCACCTCAACTTGAGCCGGACCAACTTCGCCCGCCTGAACATATACTGGTACTTTTCTTTGCGGCTCCCGGGGTACTACCCTGTAGATGTAGTACATCCTCCATGTCCACTCACCAAGTACCTTATGGAATGCTAGAACACCAGTGCGTTGGTCTACACAATTCGTGCTGAAAATGCCATAATTATGACGTGCGATTGTGTTTTGTCTTCAAGCTTGCACATTGATGCAAGTAGGAGATAAGAGAAGAAATAAGCCGCTGCAGTAAACTTTAATGTTGTCTTGATTGTCAAATTTCGGGCTTGCTAAAGTATAAAATACCCAAAACAACGGCTTCGAAAGTGTTAGGACTATACATGTACATGTCTATAGAAGTTGTAGTTCTAAACAAACTCCTGATGATAAATATAAACTAAAATGGACTTGGATTGTTAAAATAGCATACAAGTGAAGTAACTGGTTGGCTGCTGAAAAAGCAAAAGGAACAAATATGTTGGCAAGACGAGGCACGTGTGCAGGCTGTGCATTGGGTACCGTACCTGTGGCTTACCAGCACAAGCAACAGTCTTCAGACCATGAGATTGTTACTGCGGCAGAAAAGCACAGGGGTCAATTAGCTACGCTTGCGAGCGCAGTGGGTACTGGATCGTAACAATAGAGTTTGCCTGAACGTCGCGCTCAATGTAGCCAGCGCTTGGGTCGTAAAATACAACGGTCTGAGCTGTATTGTGTCTACAAACGCACAGAAACAAACGAAGCCACAAACGATGCAATAAAATATTTAACATTTTAATAAAAAAAAGGTTCATGACAGGATCGCTGCTCCATACCATAAGGTGTCAGATTATCGCCGGAGACAACAAGAAACTATGAGATGTGACACTGGCAGATGGTCCCCTCTGCTGTGTGTGGCGTACACCCACTGAAAATTGTATCTAAGGCCACACCGTTTTTTATCTATGTTTCGCGTCCCCCGCGCGCATGTATTTCACAGCCGGAGTTCAAAAAAAAAAAACCGGAACAAATTTTTTTTTAATATGGCAATAAGTAGGACGAGCTGAAGCGACATGTGGACTACTTTATAAACAATGTAAGCGATGGAGACGATGCAAGAAACAATCTAAAGGGTAAGGAAAATACATGTAAGAAGAAAAAGGCAATGGAAAAAAAGATGATTCGAACAAGTTTTCGTACAACACTCTTCAGGAATCACCGTTGTACTAAAGAACAAAATGAGAACAAAGGGAATAATATAGCAATAAAGGTAGGGTGACACGATACAATGACAGCACTGGAATATCGAGGTGCGATTTCTCACAAAAGCGTGCAGAACACAAGGGTATACAAGTAAGAACTAAGCGTGACAAGTACTAGTGTGTATCAGCAACAAAAACAAAAAAGTGAGAACGAATGATAATAATAACAATAATAAACAAGAAGGTGACAAAACACATTTAGGCACAAGTGGCAACAACGTTGCCACACTACACAAAAGAACATTATTTGAACAATTTTAGGGTAATAACACTATCTTTCTGGACACACAAATTCGGCTTATGAATGCGCTGACAAACAGCTTCCAAAACTTGTAACTGCAAAAGATAACCATGACGAGCACGGCACAAAACAGAAAAACAGGAATCAGAATAAGTACGACAACAGTCAGTACTAGAAACCAAATGATTGTATACCAAATGATTGTATATTGGTTTCTAGTACTGACTGTTGTCGTACTTATTCTGATTCCTGTTTTTCTGTTTTGTGCCGTGCTCGTCATGGTTATCTTTTGCAGTTACAAGTTTTGGAAGCTGTTTGTCAGCGCATTCATAAGCCGAATTTGTGTGTCCAGAAAGATAGTGTTATTACCCTAAAATTGTTCAAATAATGTTCTTTTGTGTAGTGTGGCAACGTTGTTGCCACTTGTGCCTAAATGTGTTTTGTCACCTTCTTGTTTATTATTGTTATTATTATCATTCGTTCTCACTTTTTTGTTTTTGTTGCTGATACACACTAGTACTTGTCACGCTTAGTTCTTACTTGTATACCCTTGTGTTCTGCACGCTTTTGTGAGAAATCGCACCTCGATATTCCAGTGCTGTCATTGTATCGTGTCACCCTACCTTTATTGCTATATTATTCCCTTTGTTCTCATTTTGTTCTTTAGTACAACGGTGATTCCTGAAGAGTGTTGTACGAAAACTTGTTCGAATCATCTTTTTTTCCATTGCCTTTTTCTTCTTACATGTATTTTCCTTACCCTTTAGATTGTTTCTTGCATCGTCTCCATCGCTTACATTGTTTATAAAGTAGTCCACATGTCGCTTCAGCTCGTCCTACTTATTGCCATATTAAAATTATTGTCTCCTCGTCGAATTTTTAAATTTTTTTTTTTTTTTGAAAATGCAATACAAATTTTATGCCCAGAAAACCGGAAAATGTAACTCAGCTCACACACATGTACATGTACATGTGTGTGCAATAAGCTGGGCCGCAAGTCACACAATCATCATGCCGCCTGTGTTTGGACCACAAGCATGGCAGAGGGGATACACTCATGTATTCATGTACATGTCAATGTACATGAACAGTGCCGCGTTGCTTCACTGTACACAAATGCAATGCACGTACACTGTTTTTTTTGGATGGCTTTTTTTATTTTTTTCGCCCTCCCTCATTGATTTCATCGAATAAGGTGACGCGAAACAGAGAAAAAAAAACGGCGTGGCCTAAGGAAGTTATCAAGTTGATGCTGAATCAACATGTAAAACCCATGACTGTGCGTCTGTGCGATATAGCACATTATTATACAGTTTTAAACTGTGAGTATCCTCAGCACACCAGTTCAGGAAAGGTGCTTGGCATGGCGGACAGTGGATTTAGCCACTGGGCTGAATCCTATTCAAAGATACTAGTAAGTATGATAAGTAATCCTGCGTGCCTTACTTGTTCAGAATGACAGTGGTCACGAGATCCTGCTGCAAGCCAGATATTGCAGCTGGAGTCAAAAAGGAAACCGTCTCCAGGTCCCAGGAGAGGAACGGCTCGGAGAGATCAGTATGGATGCGCACAGATCCCGGCAGGATGAATGCACTGAAGTGTCCAATTGCGTAGTACATAGGCTGTAGGAGAAGGTGGTGAGGAGAGAGAAAGAAAGAGAGAAGAGATCTCAATGTGTTCCGACAACTAGCTAGCATGGCTGCACATGTACTTCAAGTAACTGTCTGTACCGAATTATTTGACCAGTTTTAAAACCAAACGGTGTGCCAGAATCAGAGTGCATTGCGTAGCAAATTTGCCAAGCTGAGGGCCGGTTCTTACGGTAACATAGCAAAGGGCATGTGCACAACCGCAACATGAACGTGTACATCATATTTAAAAAGAGGATTGTGAAGGTGCTCGCATGTCACGCCACGTATTGTTCCATACCTGTTTGTAGAACTCGTCTTTGGAAGGGTTGACTATGATAGGACTGTCCACATAATTGTGTGCCCAGTTAGGTCCACCAGTACCATTCAGGGCCAGGTTCCAGTCAGTCCAGCCCACTACCCAATGATTTAGATCCTATGGACACAAAAAAGGCCACACGGAGAACAAGATTAAATGAACACACCAGGAAAGAAGTGTGTAGAGCCACAGAACACGGAACTAGTTCCACTCCCCACTAAAATAGCCAGGTCCTTCATACAGTAACCCGATATGACACCACAACAAAGGCTATATACATTCCTCTTCGTTGGCTTCTCTCTCTCTCTCTCTCTCTCTCTCTCTCTCTCTCTCTCTCTCTCTCTCTCTCTCTCTCTCTCCCTCCCTCCCTCCCTCCCTCCCTCCCTCCCTCCCTCCCTCCCTCCCTCCCTCCCCCCTCTCTCTCTCTCTCTCTCTCTCTCTCTCTCTCTCTCTCTCTCTCTCTCTCTCTCTCTCTCTCTCTCTCTCTCTCTCTCTCTCTCTCTCTCTCTCTCTCTCTCTCTCTCTCTCTCTCTCTCTCTCTCTCTCTCTCTCTCTCTTTCTCTGAATGCTGCCACCTACAGCACCAACAGTGCTTCTTTCTCTCTGAATCACACCATTGCTAAACCTTGACATTACTAGCGAAGGCGATACAAGTTCTAGGCGAGTACCTCCTCTGGAGTGGATCCAAATCTGAAGTTCAGTGTCAAAAGGTGGAACTGGGAAGACTGCTACAGTGCACTACATGTCCATACATACTCATACACCAATTACTCAAATGACAATAAACACTAGCCCTAATCTGAAGTCACTTCTATAATACCTGGTGTGATAGCGGTGCGCACCATGAAAGGCTGCCAGCAGCAACAGCAGAGCGATACCAAGCAGCAGAGCACACTGACTATAGCATCGAGAAGTTCAGAACGTTCCACTAGCAGCGGCCCAGCGCGTGCCCACTTGCGTTCGGACTCACCGTGATAATATCATGCGCGTACGACTCAGCACGTGACCAACTACCCAGTTTGACACCGCGACTGAGCGGCTCAGATCCTTCGCATGCCTCGCTGGAAAATATGAACTTCTCAGGAAAGCTGTACATGCAGGAGTGGGTCAAAGAGTGGAATCACGCATCATGTCAATGGTCATCATTGTCATATCAACTCAAGTACACGTGTAATCGGGGTACCTAGCTGAACTGGTCATGTGATCTCACCTTGATGATGTCATTGGCGTAGTGTATACCCCGCGCCCAGCTGCCCAGCTTCACGACCAGCTCCTCGCAGGCTTCGGAGGACAGCAGGAACTTGTCTGGGAAGCTGTGCGATGGCAGTGAGATGACATGAGGTGACTATGTGTCATAATATATGACTGGCATGCATGTGCGCATGTGTGTGCATGTGATGCTTGCATGTCTGGTATATGAACAGCGCGTTAGTGAGTGGCTGTGATCACATATTGCAACATGGAGCTAATATTCCTCAAGGACATCTTGTTTCCACGGCATGTCAATGCGGAGATCCAACAAGGGAAAGGAAATGAAACTTCAGAAGCACTGGCCATTGTCAGACTAAGAGGTCCGGACGATAAGACCATAGGATCAGATAGCACAACTGACCCCACTATTGCCTAGTTCTTGACCTAAGCAGCGCTATAATCACAATTTCGCAGTGTTATGATCGTCACACCAATACCATGGACAAGTCACAACATTCTGTAGCGGTATCAACCTGAATCTACCACCGGACCAGATGAATATTGGCAATGCGGACTAACCTGTCATGTGTTTCCTCCAGGTCACTGCTGCTGGCTACAGCGTCCAGATACCAATGCACAGCTACTCCGGAGACATACTTGGCTGCGTCAGGGTCACTCAGCACCTACACATGTACAGCGATACACACACCTCAGACCTCAGACCTCAGACATGCCCATCGCGGAAGCGATGATAGCGAACAGCTATGTTAGACATAGCAATTTGTGCTGGGATTACACCATTCAACAGCTTGCAAGGCTGATGAATCCACTATTTTTAGCCTGGTATCCACCACACAGCTGTTTGAAGTGACTTTTTTCTGGCCAGTGAATCCCTATTTTTCATTTTTCCATTTTTTTCTACACACACACACACCACACCACATACTCCGGCATATACTGGCTGTTGGTAACCACCCAGGAGAATGAAAGAAAAGTCAGGAAGAGTCCGAGAAAGAGAAGAAAGACACACACACACACACACACACACACACACACGCGCGCACACACACACACGCACACACACACACACACACCAAACACACACACACACCAAACACACACGCACACACACACACACACACACACACACGCACACACACACACACACAGAGCATGCATGCAGAGCAACAGTAACGCTGGAGCAAATGACTATGTACGCGAGCCAAGTACATCAGTAACTTGTATACAGAAGGGTGATGACATTCAGGACTGTGATCTAAAATACCTCGAATCAGGGGCCATCCGCAATTATTGACCTTTTACACACAAGATGAAAAAGTTTCATTTATGGGTGGGTCAAGGAGAGTTTCATTTGGAAAAAAATGATAGCTGAAACATCAAGAAGCCACTATATGTCAAATCAATATATTCTTCGCTCAGGAGGTGGATGGGTGGGGGAGGGTCATAACCAAACTTTTTCGCTTCGTGAAAAATATTGATAACGCCAAGAGTCCATAACCCAAGAGTATGCAACTGTGATTATGGGTGCATGCGTGGCGCGCTGCCTTCATTACGTAACTTGCCTTCATCACGCTCTGAAAGCATGCATTCAAACTCTCAATTTCTCGCACGAGCCCATCCGTTTTTGCTCGATTCGTTCAAGTACCTACACAATCTCTGAATTCTGGCACGTGAACTCCAGTTCCGTACGAAAGTTCATTTCAAACTAGAGGGAAAGTGCGGTGTTTGATTTTCCGCAGTGCGCGGACTGCAGCTGAATGATGTAATGAAGGCAGCGCGCCGCGCGGTTGGCCCATAGAAAAGAGATCACAGTTGCATACTCTTGGGTTATGGACTCTTGATAACGCTGGATGGCCCCTTAGTTGGTCCGAATTCCTGTACGCATATGCCCGCACTTTCAACATGTGCACAATACTGGACTTATAATAGTACAGCCACCACTTACAGTCTTGGCAAAGCCAGGTAAGAAGATACGCTGATCGTCCAAGATCATCAGTTTCACATCTTGGTGGCCATGGGCGGCAAGAGTCGGCCCCAAGTCTGCACAGTGCACGCAACGCGACGAAATCAGATCTCATTGTCCGGTATGTTCTACTTACAGCCGGGCTCCATAGTCGCATAGAGCACGAAGCGGCACTACTGTACTACTACTGCAACACTATAATAACAAATCAGTGCGAAGAATGTGATTAAAGTTGATTTATACAAAAGAGAAAGGACCAAGGAACTACAAGTTACGCTATACTGTCCACTAACACCACCAGTTACTAAACAATCAGCTCATGCGATAACATTTTGTATAAATTAAACCTTGGCTCTCCATCCGAGTCCATTCCTGCACACCTGATTAAAGTTGAGTTTATATACTACAGTACAAGAACCGAGCATGTTTGCATGCACAAGAATGTTTAGGTATGCCATAGAATTTATAATTCGCACGGCATTGGGGCATGCAGGGGATTGACACGTACTAGTGTATGGGACCACGAATGCAAACATTGAGGAACTGGATCAAAATTTCACCCCTCCCCAAAAGCAACGCCAACAGACTGAGAACTCACAGGAAATGCCCAGCCTTGAAAGCTATTTTAAAAGCTACCACTTACAGCAACAGTGCATGTGTGTGTGCGTGACATACCTGTCTTCACAAAGTCCCTTTCTGTTTCCGCAGAGAAGTACATGCTCTGGAACGGGAAGCTGCCAAGAGTGGAAGCCGAATTAGAATAACAAAATTTGTTATTTCATACATAACGTACGGAAGCAATAAGTACAGTGCGTATCGGTTATAGCGTGGTCGTGTAAAAGAATATACTGCTTACAAGAATGAACTCTCATGTTTTCATAATCATAACATGGATTTCAAGTGCACATTTATTCTTACAAGCAATTTTATCCCATAGTAGAATATATCGGTCCTAAGAATGGACGGTGTAGCGAAATATGCCAGATTAGCACAAAGTGTATCGCCTGTAGTAATACCATCTGTCCAATTCCGTTCTGATCTGACTCTCGTTGCGTCCTAGTGCTGCAGATTCAACTGTTGTGGTCATGTACCTCATTTTGCATAGCCACATGGTAAGCCTATGGGACCATGACCAGCCACATGCACAGAAGTACTGCGTTGCATGTGCGATGATCTTCCTGCCCCTGCGCACATGTATGTGATATGCCACACTTGATTTATCGTGTGTAAGAAAGATCGGAAATAGGAATAGAAAGTCGTTTTTCAAACACCCACGCTATAACCGATACCTACTGTACACCGAACACAAGAAACAATACGACGTACAAGCACATGGCACCTTAGTTCACTGCACACCAAGACCACAGTCCCGATGCACCGTAATAAAGGCGCACCTTCAACGATATCTGATAGTAAGCTATTACTACCACCACTCGGCTACTATGTACTAGAGCTAGTGATCCGAGCCCGACTAAAACCTGTAGGTACAAGTCTGTACAGACGGACAGACTAATAGTGAAATGCAAGCACATTACTCACAACGGGATGAAGCCATCAGCTGGCTCGTTCTGAACAGTCAATCCCCAGAAAGTTAAGTTGTGCTTGGCGTACTCCTCCATGAACCTATACAGACAAGGGTCAAAGAAGTAGGAACAGAGAAGGATAAACAGAAGGAAATTCATACGGACACCAATTCCGCTGGATAACCTCATGAGATCTGAAACGTGCACATTTCAAAGCCCATGCTAACCAGTACAAATGAAGATCATCTCCAATTCTCTATGCACCGAGTACATCTCAATTTTCAATTTTTCATCACATCATCGCAAGTCCAACCCACACCTAAATTATTCATCAGTAGTTTGAGGGAGTTGCAAAGGGGAAAAGTCTGAAGAAAAGATTGACTGTCACCACCAGGACTCAAACCAGGGACGTTTGCTTATGGCCAGCGATGCTCTACCACTAACTATGACTCAGCTATGGTGTATTTGTCATGCCTAAATTCTCAATAATCTGGTAATACCTATTTGACAGGTGTGACTGTGACTCGCACTCGAATGGCTCATACTCGCAGCAGTTAGTCCCAAACAACCGCTGGAGGACATTGTGAAGACAGAACTGATTCCCGCGTTGACTTGCCGTGCACCCCCAGGGGACGCCCTCCGGCGGCTTATGCCTTATGGCATTGCCCTGTCGTCTGGGTGGGCTCGGTTTGATTAATCCTGAATCCCTATGCCAGCAAAATGAATCGTCGGTTCGAATGACGAATCCTGTCTCGGAGAATCTTGTCCAGGGACAGCTCCACCGGTCATTCCGTGGCACCAATCAGTTCGGCCAAGAGAGATACCGAGGCATCTTCCCGACGTCATCAGATAACAGAATCAGACGCGATATCGCCCAGTGCGTCAGAGTCACTACGGCACGCTATCGGCTTCGCGGAAGAGAAGGGGTCATCGAGCTGGCTGACGTGCCGTCCTCTAAAGAAGCACCATTTCAATATATCGAAGGGAAAGTTCTGGGACGGACTCTGCCTCCGTTACGGATGGACGTCGGCCAGGGCACCGTCGCACTGCTCTTGCGGCCAAGAGGCAACTGTTGCGCATTCCTTGTCGTGCCCCTATGGAGGGTTTACCTCCATGAGACACAATGGAATTCGTGACGTCACAGCCCGGTTGCTGGAAAAAGTGGGCATCAGTGTGTCGATTGAGCTCATACTGCAACCGCTGACGGGGGAGCGTCTTCGCTACCGGACCGCGAATGTGGAGGACTGTGCCTGGTTGGATGTCGCTGCCAATGGTTTGTGGGGCAGTCGTTTTGAGCGCACACGGATTGATGTACGGGTTTTAACCCTCACTCATACCCAAATTGATCTGCACCGCATACTATTGTGTAGCAGCGACCCGAAAGAGAAAAGAGAAGGCACTATGAGGAGAGGGCGAGGCAGGTTGAGCAAGCCTCGTTTGTTCCGGCGGTTATGTCAGCCAGTGGCGGAATGGGTCTGGCGTCAACGGCACTCTACAAATGCAGGCTGAGAAGAGGGGCGAGCACTACTCACATGTTATGGCCTACGTTAGATGCAGGATTTCCTTCAGCCTTCTGAAATCATGTATCATGTGCATTTGCAGTTGTAGGCGTATTAATTTTGGTTTGAAATTTGAACCCTCCTCAGTCCTGCGGAGCCCACGCTGCTTTAGCAGTGGCGGAGGCTCGCTTGCCGAAGTAACCTCGAAGACCATCATGAACAATGGACTGACTAACTATTCACTTGTTCTGCTTGTTGATTCGAAAACAAAAAAAACATGTTGCATTGACAACCACTATGCTAGTAACGGACAGTGCCAGAAACGCTCGGGGAAGCACCCACCCATGCCCTGATAATTTGGCACAGTATTCGTACACCTATCAGGGAATGATTTACTTTCAATTTATTGCATAGCAATTTTGCCATGCAAAATCAAACTTGAATAGTAATTCGAAAATGTTGGGCGGCAATTTTCTTCAACACTTGACAAAATTTTCCTGCAAAGCTAATCAGAGTGGAAGATCAGATCACAAGTACACTGTAACACCTTAGTTGCAAACCCAACCTGGTGCCAGGTTCCATAGCTGAGCACTTTCGAAGCTTCGTGCATCTATTTCACCCCTAAGAGACATACCTGTCATGCACACTGTGCATCATAGGGTACGGTGAAAAATCAGCAGCCATCGCAGTTTTCTACAACTGTTTGCACCCCAGAAGAATTGTGTAGCGTGCGATACAGGTAACTAACTGATATGCGATACAGGTTAAATTATTCCCTGCCTATAGGCACAGCTTCCAGTGTTTTCTGGTGCATGGGCACAATGAGAGCACACCAGTACAGTAGAGTAGCGCACCTAAGAACGTACAGTAAAACCTGCCAAGGCGACCACTCGGATAAGGGGACCACCTGTCCCAGAAGACCACTTCAACCAGGACCAAGGGATGCTATTCCAGTCAAATGACCCTGGATAAGGAGACCACCTGGTTACAGAGACCACGTTTTGAATGTCCCTTGAGCGGTCGTCTTAGACAGGTTTCACTGTAGTTTCCAACGGGTTAGCCTGGGATGTTCTTATCTTTCAGAAACCTGGCTGCTTACTTATAGCAATTCTTGGAAACAATTCGTACTGGATCATATGCATGCCAAAAGCCGCCAGAAAACCAACACCACCGCTCTTAGCTATAGGTAATGGCGTCCTTAGCATTTCAGGCTGGACGTTCTTGGGCTCCACATCCTTCAGCGCGCGGCTCTACTGTACGCACAGAAAGCCCACAGTGCCCTTTCCAAGTAGGGAATTTCTGTACACGGCAGGGCAGGTGCTTGCCCGTGATTTCACAGGTGACAGCACCGGCCGGTGGCTTACCGAACAAAGTAGAGTGCCCAGGTTTTATGGTACTTGTCCCCTACCGCTCCTTTCAGCCAGCCGCGTCCGCTCATGTTATCGTTTGTCTTCATCCACGCCGGCGCCGACCATGGGCTTCCGAACAGCCTCAGTGGCTTACCAGCCAGCTCGCCTGCCAGTTGGATGAGCGGAATTTTCAGTTGCAAATCCTCGCCGGTCAGGGTGAAGTTTGCGAGCTCAAAATCCCCTGGTGAGTCATCATAGGAGTATTGGTGAGTGGAAAAGTCACAGCTTGCCATTGGCACGCGGCCCACAGTGTATTTGATGCCCGTTGTGTGGGAGAAGTATGACATCATTAGATTCTTCTGTGCTTCCGTGCTCAGCGAGCGAATGTTCAGCCCTGCAGCATCTGTGAATGCTCCACCGAAGCCCAGCAGCTCCTGATAGTGACGCGTGGTGTTGAGCGTGATGTGTGCCGATCCACCAGACGGCGCAGATCGATTGAAAGCGACCGATGACTGCTGCATCACGCCAACTGTTTGCCCGGATTCCACGATAGCCGCTGCGCCCGCCGTGTGCACCAGCGTTGGAATGCTATCACAACTCTGCCCATTGCACACGCATACAAATCCATCTGCAGCGTCGCGCCGTGTACACGCTGTAGAACAGCAGCAGTTCACTTGCATGAGCAATGCCCAAATGAGGAGAGCACAGACACGAACAGCTCCCATGACCGGTGCCCAGGTACTGTACTAGGCCTTACTGTCAATCCGGATGATTCCAATAGCACAAGACTGTGTATGTGACAGTGTCCACACCACGTCCAGTATCGAATTTAATTTGAAGCCAGTAAATCTGCGTACACACCGCAGAAAGTATAATGTAGACGCTCACAGTTCTGTATCTGACATGGATACGAAATTGCCAAGAATCAATCTGAATGGGCAAAGTACAAGTCAGAAGTAGGGTTGAGGCTTCTTGCAGTTTCAAAGTACAAGCGTATTTTTTTAATACACTTTTTTAACAACAAGTGATTCTTTTACGAATATTTACAGTATCAACTCTCTCCCAACTGATCGTTTCATCAGCACTCGTGAAGCACTGTTACCGGTACAACTCTTACAAAGCCAAAGGTTCACAAGATTTCCGGACAGGAGCGACCGACAAGTGACTACCAAAAAAATTAATAATATTCATTCGATTTGTGTGAACAGGCGGTGCAGCTAGCAGACCATGGAAGATTTTGAAGTGGCCCTTCGCCTTCGGCTTCGACTGACACTTGTAGTACTTGTAAGTAAGTTGTATTGTCGGGAGAGAAGTAAAAATTTAATAGTTGAGGTCACCAGTGCAGTCCGCGGACCGACGCTTCACGAACGCAGTCCAAATCACCATGGTTCCTCATTCGATCGAGCTTCTGAATTCTGTACTTTTTGGCATTTTTGCGTACAGAAAATAGATTAGTTGCACATTTGAAGTCATTTCGCATTTGCTCATGCAGTCATCATGGTCATGCAGTGCAAGCGATTGTGAGTCTGTGTCCATTCGAGGAGTCTTAGTCTCCTACATCCGGTGGTGCCGTTGTGAGGTTAGGTGCCTCCATGCAGTTACTAGTACCTGTTCATCAAATGTTGCCTTACCGGACTCACTGCGTCAGCATGTAACTGTTGTGTGGATAACACTACTAAACAAAATAGTCACAAGTGGCTACTATTTGGCCTTCACTTCATTGATATTTCTCCGATCAAGTGATCTCTATTTCTTGAGTGCTAGTACGTGCGGTACATTGGGTGTGGACTTCGATTCCAGTGGACAATGAGTGTGCTTGATTCCTGAATTTCTGACGACAGGAAGCAATTAATCATGGTAGGGATATGATCGGGGTTGTATTTTTGGTGTTTGGTTCCATATTATTTACTCATACTGTACGGTACGCATTTCGCCTGCTAAATGCGAGTATTAAAGTGAAAAAGTAGTGTATCGCTTGGGTTGAAGATGACTAAGTTACTTCCAGAGTCACTGAGAGCTATTGTGATTCACGATGCGAATTATTTCTATTGATTACTTGTGATTTATGTTCATGTTGAAAAACATTTTGCATTTCTTCTATTTATTTTCATTTTTGCCACCTTAAAATCACGAGCAGCCTTTAGTAGCCAGTGCAGGCTGTCGTAATAAAACGACTCATCCGTGTTCCATTCCTGTGCATGGTACATGCATGGTGCGACGGCACAATGACAGCTGTCGCAAATCACACTGAGTATTACACGTGTTTGTTGGTGATTCCTGGTTAGCTGCTAGCTTTTCCCTACTCGAAGATGTTGCCGCCGCGAAGTCTGGGGTTTTGTGTTTGTCCTGGCGAAAACCGTGTTTTGATCCGTTGAGGTAGACGAGAGATACAGTGCAAAGACGTACGATCTGTCCGAGAATCGGCGAAGAGGAAAGCTTCGCAGACGACCCGTCGTGGAAGGGAACAGAATGGAACATATACCAGTCGATGCCTGTCATGGTAGGGATGACTGCTACGAAGTTTTAGCCCCATGCTCCCCAGCGCTTTTTAGCGCCCGACGATAATTACCAAATTTCATCGATTTTCCAAATGGATCAAAGCATAGTCTCCTGAATCTTCTCCAGTCGAGCTGAGTCTGGACGCTACAATGTCGAGACGCGAAAAGAGAACATGCAGGAACACACAGGAGCATCACATGCAGCTGCATTCTGCCTCGACGAAGAGAACAACACCAGCACCACGCATTTGGAAGACATTTCGAAGAAGACGAGGAACTACATATCTGCGTTCGAAAAAGCCTCTGTACTGTGCAGTATGCATGCGTGCATGCGCGAAGCACGGGGTCCGCGGATCAACTTCGTTCAAAAATCATTGTGCCACACGGGTTGTATCATTTGTGTGCAATCATGGCCTTTCTTCTTGACAAACAAAACTGAAGTTTTTCGATCTTCAAATCGCCATAGCGTCCTTGTCATGACTCCAAATCAGCTGAAACTTTGCAGGAGGCATGAAAATGTAGTGGTGTGCACGGGTAGTCGGGTACCCGTGCTACCCGTGAGGGCCTCGGGTAGACGGGTACCGAATAGTACCCGAAAACCCGAAGTCGCAGATGACATCATGTACAGTGCACATGTACAAATAATTCACGCATGTCTACCCAATGCGCAAGGGAAGGGGCCGGTGTGCATTGTGGTCTTACCATGGAAACATTACCCGATCGGGTACCCGTGCTACCCGTGGAAAACTACCCGGACCCGATACCCGAAGAAAATGCTACCCGACTCAGCCCTATGAAAATGCCATGCTGAATCGATTGGTACCATTTTCGAAGGGTTTCCTTGAAAAATAAAATTTAGCCTGCACTGGCTACCTTTAGTGGTGCACCGATTTTCTACTACCGTGAAGTACTGCAAGAGAGAGCCCCGCCATTTACTGGTACTCTCTTCCGTGGTTGTGTTTAGAGATGGTGTCCCATCAGTACTGTAGGTCATATGACATGTACCTTGTACACACATTGCATGCCGTGCAGTCTATCCGTACTCAGTTTGCTTTTGAGCTCCACACAAAAAAAAAACATACCAAGCGTGACCTTAGTACGCTAAGGTTCTCACATCGTGCAACCGCAAAGTACCGTTGATCCGCCCCCTGTCGATTTTCTGCCTGTGAAGCGACTTCGGCGTATACAACGAAATACGATGTTGAACCGACGCATGCACTGCTGAACACAATACGTGCTAGTGCAGGTTGAAAATGGGCACAATCCAGCACATCGAGTCAGAACTTCCACGTTGTTATACATCGTACTGCATTTGTTGTTGTTGTGTTTATTTTAATTCGCAAACCAAACGGGCAGATCTGCCCAATAAAAAGGTGGCGAATGCAGATAGAAAGCAGTAATAAATGAAATTGGGGAGGGATGTAATAAGGATAGAGGTGGAGAAAAACTAAGCCAGCTGATCATCAAACAGGACGTTTGGTACTCTAGGTACTAAGGGTGTGCGGGATCATGCTGGCGCGGAACTGGCGGAGTGTGGAGATGGCACGTATATCGCCGGGTAAGGTGTTCCACAGCTGGGCGCCCCGGAACGCGAGGCAACCCTTGCCGAACCTGGTGCAAACTGGCGGTTGGCGCAGACCCACGGTGGAGTGCAACCTAGTTGGGCCAGCTGACGAAGGAACTAGGAGGGCTTGCAGGTCAGAACTTGCGTGCCCATTCCGAGACCTCCAGACAAGAACGATGAACTTCTGCCTGAATATCTCGGATACTCTGGAGGTGTCCAATTTCAGCAGGAGGGTGCGCGCGGAGGTGTGATGCGAGAGTCCGAAAACCGCCCTTGCCGCCCGATTCTGCATGACTTGTAGCCGATCCAATTGGTTGGCAGTAAGAAGTGGGGAAAACGCATTGGATCCGTACATCAGGTCAGACATGATGATCGCTTTAAAGTAGAGAACTCGGCTCTGATGAGTCGAGCAGCGACGCAACCTCCATAGTGCTCCGATCCTCTGGGCCAGTCGAGTGGTGCAGCGATCAACATGGGGCGTCCATGACAGATCCGAGTCGAGGAGCACTCCAAGATACCTGGCCGCAGTAACGACAGGAATCGGCGTTTCATGACAGTTTACATTGATGATTTGACAGCCTTGATCTAATTCCCGTCCCTGCCGAAAACCCAGCTGGGAAGCAACATGGCGTGGGGGGGGGGGGGGGGATCAACGGTACTTTACGGTAGTTTCACTCTGCCATACGACTTTCCCTTTCCCTGGCTGTAGAAATCAAGGCGGTGTGCTCTTGGAAGACGGGTCGGGGGGGGGGGGGGGGGTGCTCTTGACCCACTTAACAGTACATGACATTGTAGGAGGACATGCTTCAGGTTCTTCAACGACATTTTGAAATTTGTTCACCAGTATGCTTTTAGGTGGCATACAGTCAAGAGCCTAGGAACAAGAGCGATGAATTCAGTGCAGAAGAGAGGTGATAGGGCAGCGCAAAGAAGAATGGCTAAAAACAACAACGATAAAACACGTGACCCATACCAAGAGTACATAACCAAGAGTGTGCAACTGCCTGCACAACCTCTATGCTGTGCTGCGACGGCAGAACTTCACATCACGTGACATGGTTCAAAAGGTTATGCTGGCAAACAGTGCAAAGTGACCACAAGAGAGTTGTACCCAAAGCTGGGCTGCGTACAACCCAGTATCTATCATGCACTAGAGTGCACGGGTTCATCACGTGATGTGAAGTTCTGCCGTCGCAGACCCCATAGCTGGAGTTGCACACTCTTGGGTTATGTACTCTTGCCCATACGCATAGACAGAATGACGAAAAGGTGCACGTTTGAAGAAACCTAAGAAGAGTGAGATGGGTCACTTTTCTTGTTTTTAGCTATTCTTCTTTGCGCTGTTCTATCACCTCTCTACTGCACTCAATAGACCGATTGCCATTTGTACAGATCCACGAAATCCCGTAGAATCCCGTAGACCCGGTAGGGTGTTCATTGTGTGCTATGCATGCGCATTTGACCTTTTTAGCGTCATAATTCAATGACCAGCAATCGCTTTTCCAGCTTCTTCACTTTGGTTAGAAGTAATGACTAGCTAGATTTTTGTCAGAAAAACGTTTTCGTATGAAATGCCTTCAGGCCCCATTTCTTAGTGGAAATAGCAGAAAACACAATAGGGTCCTACACATTCAACACCCTACCAGGTCTACGGGATTCTACGCGATTTCGGGGATCTGTACAAATGGCAATCGATCCATTCATTGTTCTTGTTCCTTGGCTGTTGATTGTATGCCATCTGAAGAGAGAAGGCTTGGAGGTGTGCTCGTGGAACATATTTCAAAATGTTGTGGTTGAAGTCTTCAAGAACGTGAAGTGTGTCCTCGTTTACTAGTACATGTACATAACATTGTGCTAGTATTTACCAGCACCAAAAATACATGAACTATAGTGCACAGAGAAAGCAGTGTACTGAAGTACATATATGCATCTCTGCATCCACGCTACAACTAAGTCTGCCTGTGGTGAAGTTTTTTTTCTTCTTTTTCTCTTTGTTCGTTACGGTGGGCTCAATATCATACTGTAGGTTCACCATAGCAACAGACTGCAGTGCACGGCGGCTGCTCCCTGCTTGCGCTTCCTGCCGACTGACTGACACTTGCCTGACTCACAACCCTGCATGAAGGCACCGATCCCTGCTCGATTCACAGTGTTTCGAGCATTGCACCCCTCGTCAATTAAACTTTCCTAGGCTAAGGAAGTTTGCGCCTTAAAAAAGAGAATCACTTAATGCTCCCCAGTCCCAGACATCACCACTAACCAGGGAGACATGTCGTTTCCAGCGCGACTAATACCTCATGAGCACCTGACAGTCGCGTATGTCAGTATCAGCCTTAGGTGTGTGAGGCGGGCATTGAGGATCGTTGATCATTCGCAACGTTAGGCCACACGTTGTTATTTCTATGTTTCTCGTCACCTGAAAATCTAAAAACGTATGCGAGAGGTGGTAAAAAATAAAAAATGACCGAAAAATAAAAAAAGTTTATTAGACCTTTGTTTACACTAAAATCCACCAATACACCATGCAAAATAGCATCCATAGTTAGCAACTAGTATGTGGTAGGAGCTTCTGTCACAATCTGTGCATGTGCAGCTAGATTGTGCACAAAAAATGGCGACCTCGCATCATGTGTCGCGCAGGCCAGGCCACATTATGTACAATCATGTGCATGAGTGTGCTGGTCCCACGGCCACATGCACAGTCAGTGCAGCACAGTTTTTTTTCTTTTTTTTCTTCCAGACTCCTGAATCGTATGCGCGCGGGTGACGAGAAACATAGAAATAAAAACGTGTGGCCTTATCACCTCCAGACTAGCTAGTCGCACGCCTGCATTGGGCACCTGTGGATGACACTGATCCACACTGCTGTCTGGTGTTGACAGGGTGTTTGTCGCACTGGAAACGGAGGTCTCTGTGAGTTTGTATCCCTGATCATATATGGGCCTGAAGATCACTATAAAAGTGGTGCTCTTTCAGCGTAAACTTCCTCAGCCTACTGAAGCTCAACACACCTTGTATGGACAGGAAGCTGGGATTTCTTCCAGGTTTGCCAAGTTGATTTATCGATGGACTTTTCGTGTGCTGTGGAAGTCAGTCGTGAGTCTGTCAAGTGTCAAGTCGTTGGGGAAAGCGCAAGCTCGAAGCGTTGCGAGCAACCAACGTTCTTCTCATTAAATTTGTGAGAACTAGACCTGGTCTAGTGAGAAGGCATTCTACTGCCTGTAATTCTGGTGAAGTAAAATAAAGTAACAACAACAACAGGAGTATTGCGGTCCTTAAGTGGTCTCTGAAACCAGTTTGAACCCTGCACCTTCCATACATTTGGTGCCATACATTTGGTGCCAACGAAAGAATAGTGGTCTTGCAGACCAGGTGGTTGCTGAAATCAGATGCTAGTAGTCTTGATCAGGCTTCACCTGTACTTGGTTTGGTAATGTCATGTGACAAGTAACCAGCTCACTTTACCCATTGCAATAGGAAATGGATGGAGTGGTACGTGCGGTTGTATCGAATGCGTTCTTGCCCCTTGCCTGTCTGTAGACTTGGAGTGGTCCACTGCACAACAAGCAGAAATACCTTGCCGATGTGTTGCTGACGACATTTTCGGACACAGACTTCCCCTGCCCGATGTGAGTTATATCATGGTACATTGCATTGCCTTTGTAGACAGTCGTTTTTCTTCAAAGGTTTTTAATTCATGCCCTAAATGTTATTTTCCATTTTGGCCCAGTGAATTGCCCTTTTTGTGTACATAATTATAGCTTGTTCTTGTGGAGCTGGGATATGACTTTGACGTGGTGCTCCATTCAGAGTTTTCACCCACCTCTCACTGTCGGAGGTGTGGCTCATTTAGCTTCTCTTGCTGGGCCAAGGTGGATGACTTGCACAGTGCATTGCCCAACCCCCGCATATGCACACGCATGCTGTGTTGGTTTCCTTTCTATCCGTCGGGCCATTAACTGAAGGGCTGACAGTTGATGTTGAAACGACCACTGGTTTTGTTAGTTTCATCCACGTAGCGTCGTTGCCTTCACTTGGAGAGTGTTCTAGTTGTATAGTACAAGTGGTAGTTGTACTTCAGCACTCGGCGACTCGGTGACCTGTGCAGATTGGTAGTACTGTTCTTAATGTGCGAATACATGGCGTGCAGACAGCTGGAATAGAGTCTCGTTGCAATAATATGTAGTGTGGGTTGTATTATGTTGTTCATGGTCACTGTTGTCAGGATGGTTAGTTGTATGTAAGTTTTCACTATGCTTTATTTTGCTCTTCTTACAGAGGTAATTTTATCAATATAACTGCAAAGGCAAGCTTTGCCAAGCTGCGTGTTATACTTCCAGTACCGATCTTTACAGGTGGAACACCATCAAAGAATAGACAGCCACCAGGTACAGGATAAATTTATGTGCTGTGTGTGCGTGCATGTGTGGTGTGGTGGTGGTGGTGGTGGTGGTGTGTGTGTGTGTATGTGTGTGTGTGTGTGTGTGTGTGTGTGTGTGTGTGTGTGTGTGTGTGTGTGTGTGTGAGCATTCGCTTTCCTGCGTGTCTGTGTATGAAATCTCTTTCTCAAAGGGAGACCCACGTGACCCGTTTCTGGTAGTGAGCAAGTACACATGTATGTGTATGTGTATGTGCACGTCTATGTGCGGGGGGTACCCTGGCCTTTTAGGCAGTCTATTGGTGCTTTCTCTTTTTTGTGCAGACTGCTATACATCCCCATTCTCGTTTTGGCGTGATATTGAAATGGGAAGACTGTACATGTACATGTTACAGCACTATAGTATGCCAGTGCCCACTCCCAATTGATGCAATTGTTGTTGTTTCATACCCCGCATGCATATATCAAGCGGATTCATTGCCATCCAGCTACATGTAGTTTTGCCAGCAACGCCGACTCCATTCTGTCAGTGTGGCGCAGTATACAGCAATTCTGTGCTATGAAGAGACTGCTACATAGTACCGTCCTAGGCTATGTTGATTGGGTGCAATCTCCTCGCATTCTCCTATCATGGCCCGGCTATATCCCGGTGATGTCTGCTGACTCAGCTGAGTATGCGTGCCTGTCTTGTTTTACATCCCCATTTCCAGCTCGCCACGGCCAAGTTTGCTACTACTATTGCGAAATTAGCTCCAAAGATGACCAGCAGAATCATTGCAGGAAGCTGTTTCAGTACTTTCTCAACAAAGAGTGGGTGAGTGCATGCTAGACTTTGACTTGATTCATTCATGTAGCTCTCCTGCTATTCAATACACTGCAGAGTCGAGGTCCTACAGGCTGATCGTGCCTTGGTAGTGATTGCTGTGGCAGTTCCATTCAATGCATTCATTGGTGTAGCTCTTCTGCTATTCAACACACTGCAGAGTCGAGATCATACAGACTGATCATGCTTTGGTAGTGATTGCTGTGGCAGTTCCATTCAATGCATTCATTGGTGTAGCTCTTCTGCTATCTAATACGGGGCGAGAAAATCGCACTAACGTACTTCTGTGCGTATCTCGCGCCAGGTTTGAACAGCACTGCACATGCCAATTTCGCGCGAACGGATTCACGTGACCATACAGGACTTTAGAAGTGGACTTTTGGCGGCAGATCAGTATTTGACCCGGGTCAACTGTCTTCATGTAAACGCTACTACAGAGTAGAGATCTTACAGACTGATTATGCTTCGGGAGTGATTGCTGTGGCAGTTCCATTCAATGCATTCATTGGTGTAGCTCTCCTGCTACATGTACATGTATCTAACACCCTACAGAGTAGAGATATCCTACAGGCTGATCATGCTTTGGTAGTGGTTGCTGTGCTACTGCTGGCCTGTCCTGATTGTGTTTTGTTCCTCTGTGTCGACAGGCTGGAATAGTGGATTTTACAAATGACCACAAGCTCTACATCATCCCTACATCCTCGTTCAGTGAAGACCTTGGTAAGTGTCCTCGGCTGTGTGTGTGCATGTGCGTGTGTTTGTGTGTGTGTGTGTGTGTGTGTGTGTGTGTGTGTGTGTGTGTGTGTGTTGTTTTGTGCTCCTTGGGAGCAGGTTACACTTTCTCAGCTCCGTGTTCTTGGCTTTCTCCAAAGTTTTTCTGCCTGCCCAGGGCGACTCTGGCGTAGCCAGAGTCGACCCTGGAGCACCCTCGCACACTGCCAAGGTAGTGCTGCATGATTGGAGCGCGGAATCGCGATGTAGCTTGCAGGACAATTTACTTCGATATTGTCACTGCTGCATCGGCCGTGGTCCACCACTCGCAGTGAAGAATCCAAGCTCGAAGAATGCAGTGGTGGGAATTGCGGATTGGCTGGTGGAGTGCTGGAACAAGTCGTTGTTTCAGTGGAGTGGACGAGCGAGTGCGGAGAGGAAGGTCGCAATGGCGGAATGGTGGGAATTGAAACTTCAATCTTTCGTCGTCATGAGTGCACTGGTCAAGCGTTGCAGAAGTCTGTCGGAGTTGTGAGGCATTGCCCTGCCGCTTACATCGTCAACGTGGAAGAACTGCTAGTGGAGTCCTGGTGGGATTTCGGATGCCCACACTCCTTTTGCTTGGTGGATTCTTTCGTGGACAGTGTTTTTTCGTGGCGTGAAATTTTGAATTTTTTTCTTTCTTGTTCATTTTCAGTCGTTGTCACTGTAGCTGTCAGGTTGTTGTTACAGTACTCGTACATGATTGTACAGCAGTCGTCCGTTCTGCTCCATTGTTTCATCTGTTTTGCCAGTTCTGCTAGCTGATTCTCTTTATTTGCCACTGCCCCTCATAGTGCTCATGCTTGGGTGGAGGACGGCGTGACCCGTTTAGGGTAGCTGTGTCATAGTAGTAGTAGTGTGTGTGTGTGTGTGTGTGTGTGTGTGTGTGTGTGTGTGTGTGTGTGTGTGTGTGTGTGTGTGTGTGTGTGTGTGTGTGTGTGTGTGTGTGTGTGTGTGTGTTGAAAGCTGTTGAAAGCTGTTGAAAGCTGTTGAAAGCTGTTGAATGGTGTAATCCCAGCACAAGTTGCTATGTCTAACATAGCTGTTCGCTATCATCGCTTCCGCGATGGGCAGGTCTGAGGTGTGTGTGCGTGTGTGTGTGTGTGTGTAATCCCAGCACAAGCTGCTATGTCTAACATAGCTGTTCGCTATCATCGCTTCCGCGATGGGCAGACCTGAGGTCTGAGGTGTGTGTGGATTAGACAGTTATCTGGCGCACGTCTTGATCTGTCTCATTCAGATCTTGTTCGCTATCGTTGCTATAAGAGAAAATCTGCGGGTGCACATCCAGTGAATTGCGTGCTTCTCTTGCGACGGGTATATACATGGTACATGCATGGTGTGTGTGTATGTGTGTGAGAGAGAGAGAGAGAGAGAGAGAGAGAGAGAGAGAGAGAGAGAGAGAGAGAGAGAGAGAGAGAGAGAGAGTGAGTGAGTGTTTGTATGCATGGAAGGGGGGGTAGAAGAAAAAAGTATCAGAGAATTTGTACAGTCAACTCGCGACAAGTCACGTACTCGCAGTGATGTCGTGCAGTTTCCTATTCCGGACAGCATGTACATGTGTTTTATACTTACATACATGCACACGACCCTGTAGTCTTTTTTTGATTAATAGTTGCTATTCAACTTCTTCAAAGTACTATTTGCAGGAGAATACTGGTAGTTATTATTACTTGTTCATGCATTTATAATCTTTGCTTGAAATTATGCACCTGAAAAAGTGTCAAAAATCATGCATGTACTTCAAGGGGGCGCTCGTTTTTATCTACAGGTTTGGGTAGAAACTACTTCTTTCGGTAGATGAGTTCCTTTTTTTGTACTCAAAAAGAGTAGATTCTACCTTTCTCTACTGGGTCTACCAGAAAAAAGGCCGGTAGAAGTCGTTAGAAGTTGGTAGAGGTACGGCATTTCCGGCAATATCAAGGAGTTGTACACAACTTCATACAGAAGAGAAATATTTCACGTACATATCCTGAAAAACTACTAAATCCGGTTGGACAGCGTCCGTGCACTTACCTCTACCGTCTACCTCTATTGGCAGAATGACTCTACTCTACTCTACCAGGTAGCTAAACACGAACGCAGCCAAAAAGTAGCTCTTTAAAAAAATTAACAAGTGTGAGTTTTCCTTCTCTTGTTTTGGTGCTTCTTACTATGCAGGTCTTAGTGTTGAGGGTGATACGCCACGTCTACACGGTTTGGTAGTCTGGAAGGAAAGTGTACAGCATGCAGGTGTGTTTGATACTCGCGGTATATTTGATGTGCTGTATTGTCCAGGATGTTTCTTGTTCCTGCCATTCTGTATTGGCAATGTGTGTTGTTTCCTCCCTCTTCCGTACATACCCGTGCTCAACTAACAATGAGTTTCCTTGTGTCATGGTGTTGTTTTGCACTGTGCGTGCTGGTGTGATTTTCTTCTGACCTTTCACGGCTTGTCAGCGGCAGTGCTTTGCATGCCAGCGTTGTTCTGTGGTGCACGGCACAATGAATGGGGAGCTGTTGGCTACACGAGGAGGTGCAATCAGGAGTACGTAACTCTGCACATGGGGTGTGGTGCGGCTGCTGCCTGCTGTTACTCGAGTGTTTTAATGCCTCTCTGACAATACTCTGTGTCTCCTGCGTTGTCATGTTGTCATGTTTCTACAGCTGCGAAGAGTGTACCAGAGGCAGTCCCAACGCCTGATGCACTGCCTCCAGTTCAGGTGCAACGCGAGCCAGCACCAGCACCATCCAATGCTGTGGAGAGTGTATCGGCTGTGCCACAGGCGGTAGAAGCGGAAACAGTGACAACCTCGCGCAAGTATAGTTCAGCTGTGCGGATCAAGCGTCGCTCCAATGCCTCGCTGACAACAGTAGCAGCCGACGAAGGCATTCAGGCATCGTGGCCAACTGCATCTACTGACGGCGAAACCCAAATTGAAAGTATCTTTGGAAAGTTGCCCTCTGGTGAACCGCGAGAAGTGTACAATCTGGGTGTTTCAAGGCGAACAGTAGCAACCTCACCAGCTACAACAACAGAGGGAGCTGCTCTGACAACAGTGATAACAACAACAGCAGCGACTTTGCCACAATCAAAGTCACCGTCTTCCAATGTTCATGCTGATGTGTCAAGCTCATCTGCCACCGACAGCCCGTTGCAACCTGCTCCCGCTCAGCAGCAGCAGCAGTCTCCCAGACTCTGTGTGGACAATTCCAACTCTGCAACTTCCCCGCGCCGTGCCGATGAGGTACATTCTGCAACAACTGAAGCACCCTCTGTCACAACCCCCACTCTTGGCAGATTATCGAAACATGTGCGGGAATCGACATCACATCCATCCAGAGCGGCCACAAACTCTGACACTAATTCCCCTGCAGCTGCTGTAGTTTCAGATTCTAATGCTATAAGAAATACATCTGCTGCTTCATCTTGTCCTGGCGTTGGAATTGGTCGCCTATCATCCAGGACCAGAGTCAGCTCCAGTGAACCTTCCGAGAGCCAAATAACTACGGCTAGTGTTGTTTCTCCCGCACCACCACCGTCTAAGGTGGGCTTGGGGCGACTTTCAAGTCGCCTTAGCAGTATTGCGGCATCCTCGACGCCAGCAGTGCTGCCACCGGCTAGTCTACCGACGACGACAACAGAACAGTCACGGCCCTCCGGTCTAGGCCGACTTTCTCATCGTGTTCAGCGGCAAAGTGTAGGCGAAGTGTCCTCCTCGAGTAACCTGAATCAAACGCACGCATCATCGAAATCTAGCGGCCTAGCTGGTGGTCTACAGCCAGTGTCTGGTGGCAGCAGAGGGCTTGGTAGACTATCATCCCGAGTATTTAGCAAAGCTGATGCTTCTGTGACAAATTCCGATAGAAGTCATGTCCCCGCGCGTAATAAGCACTCTGAGAGCCAGCCAAGACCGTATGAAACTGATTATTCATCCAGGCACAATGGTCAAGTTGAGATACGACCTAATGAGTCCTATCGCCGGACTAGAGAACAAATGGAAGTGGCCGTGGCTTTTGCGCCCTTTGAAAGAAGGGATTCGCTGGAAGAAGATATTGAACTTGCGATGTCGTCTGTTGCCGAAGAGGACGATGATGACGATGACGAGTTTGATGCGAATGGTTTGGACAGCAATGGCGACCCTATGGACTTTGAAGAAGTTGATAGTGAGGATAGTGTTCTGCCAGCATCGTCATCGCCGCAGCGCACCATGCTGGATGAGCTGGAGGGCAACAGCATGTCCGTGTTGATGAATGTGGCCGTTGCTAATCCATTCCTGCATCTGTTGCTTGCACGTACGTACATTCTAATACTGTAGGAAAGAGGAATGAGTGGTTGCGTGAATGCATGCACTTCAAAAAGTGCATGAAGCTGTTCTAAAGTAGCAGATTGTTGTGATCGATACAGACCCGTTTGTTCTTACATACAATACTATTTTTGTTTGTTTGGATTTCAAACTCTCTACAAGAAAAAACCTGGTTCAAGTGACTACCCCATGGTGTGAGCAAAGCAGTCTTTAGAGGCAGGTGGTCTTTAGCACAAGGTCCCATACATTCGCCGTATACCAGACAGTTAACATACAGTAAAACCTGTAACTAAAGACCACCGTGACTAGTGACCAGCCTGGTACTACCGACCACTTCGCCAGGCACGGACGGTCTCATATTCAAAATGCACTGTGACTAGCGACTACCGGCTGAACGCGACCAGCGACTGCCTTTTCTTGCCCCAAAGACGATTATTGACCCGTAACTAGCGACCACGATGTACGAAATCAAATGTTGCTCGAAGCTCCTTCTGAAAATATGCTGATTTCCATGGTCTTGAAAGGACTTTTTCGATACTACAGCTGAACAAATGAACACAGGTCATTTTGACTGTGGAATCGGTGTGGACTGCACTACACCTGTCCAAATTTCAAGCTCTGTCAAGAATAAACACGATAGGAAACGTCTTGGAGAGCGCATCGAAAGCGCTCTCTGATCGATGTTACTACTCGGAGGAGAAACGAAGACAGAGCGGCTCTGACACCCCAGTCATACAGACGAATCAACGATGGCATTAAGGAATCCAGAAACAAATCAGCACCGCAAGGTCCTGATGCTGAAGGATCGCGTTCAAGCACTCGAGAAGTTACAACAAGGACAGTCAGTACGATTGATCACATGAACAAATTTGAAGCCCAGCGTAAAACGAATCTTCTACAGGGAACATTTGACTCCTGGTTTCAGAAGTAGCAGCTGAATTCGATGTCTGCAAAAAGTAGTCTTCTCCCTCTGTCTCTCTTTGTCTCTCTCTCTCTCTCCAAGTGTTGTTTGACCTGAAATAAGAATGGCATTGCGCAAGTCCTGGGGAATCGTATTAGCTGCATTTTGACATACATAATCATATACGGGATCCATATATGGTCGCGCAGTGCAAACCTCTAACTAAAGACCACCTGCCACTAAAGACCGCTTTTGCTGGCACCAAGGGCAAGGGGTGGTCGTTAGTTCCAGGTTTTACTGTACTTGCATGTACTTTTATTGGCAAATGCTGGGCACAGAACACTTTCAGGCTGACAAAGTACCCCGTGAGTTGTCACACCTCGCTCAAGTGCGTGAAGCGCGTTCCTGCACTGTCGGCTGTCTCCGTTGACTGCATCCACTGGCTTCTGAGCGCAATCAGCCTTGGTGCAGTCAAGTACGCCAGCCAGGGTAGCATTTTTTGGCCGGTGTATGCAAGTCAGATATGGCACTTGGTACGCTTAAGTCGGTCACTGGTCGTGCAGGGCAAGTGGTCGCTGTTCCGGTCCAGATTCTTTGCTGAACTGCCGGTGCATGGATAAAGTTATGGTTCGCGTGAGACTCGTTGTAGACCAAAACCACCACCCTCAGGGACCACGCGCAAGCAGCTCCTAAAGCGGTGGGAGAGATGATTAGCAGAACCACCAGCAAAGTAATCAGAGACTGAATATCCCATTCGCTACATCCGTGTTTCCCTCGTGCCAGACCACGAGTTCCCAATTGACTGTGGGTCACAGGGCTAGTACATGTACATGGGGAAACGGTCATTAGCCCAGGTGTTTCTGTATTCTGGCTGACTGCAGGAAGTGCATTGGCATGTCATTACATGTACGTTTACTCGAGCAACTTTCTATCCAGTCCCGACCTAGATGTAGGTGCCCGTAGCTGCCCAGGTCAGGATATGGAAAGGTGGCTGCAAGAGGCACATGACTTACTTTTGTCAACCTTCTGTCCTCTCTTGCAATACCCCAGGTTTGAAGGTGCAGCAGACGAATGAAATGGTGGAGAAGGTTGGACAAGTGCTGACGTCATTCCCTGCTGGGTACGTGGCAGTAACATCATCAACTGTTTCCCCTCTCTCTCTCTCTCTCTCTCTCTCTCTCTCTCTCTCTCTCTCTCTCTCTCTCTCTCTCTCTCTCTCTGTTATCTGCCAGGTCAGGTGTTTTAGATATTTCCCTTGAGGTCATACTGCCAGCTTTTTTTTTATTTCTCTTGGATGGTGACTCAATGGAAGATACGATTATTTGCGTGAACACTGGTGAATGCTGTTGAAGTGCATGTTTGCCTCAATCAGATCATGCAGTGAAACCTGTCTAAGCCAACCGCTCGAGGTACCTTCCACATGTGGCCTCCCTGAACAGGTGATCGCCTTATCCTGGGTTATTTGACTGTAAACACATCCCTTGTTTCTAGTTGTTGTGATCCTCTAGGGCAGGTGACCGCCTTGACAGGTTTTACTGTGCCTGCAAATTGAACAATTTCTGGATAAAAAGATTTCGAACCTAGAGTGGAACAAATATGCAGCAAGTTGTCCAGTGCACGGTGTGTGCTAAGCTGCGTGCCGCACTATTGTCACTGCTGCTGCTGCTTTTGATTGTTGTCATGTGCTTGCTTGCTTGCCTTCATCCGTGCGTAAATATTGTCTTTTCTGCGTGCCCGTAGGCCTTCGTTTGATTTGTTTTGAGTGTGCGTGCACACGAATGCATACGTCTGTTATTGTTTGTGTGCGTGTGTGCTGTTCTGTACAGTTCGGACATGGACACTGTTCATGATGCGATTCAACAGATGGTGACCAGCAGCTTGATGGCACAAGCGGTGAGTGGTGGGGTCGCGCCGTTTCAGGGTTCTGCCGCAGCCAAGTTGGAGCCTACGCCACCGAGCAGGCGAAGGCGAAAGGAGCCGGAGACACAGGGCCAGCGTCAGGAACAACCGGCGCAGTCCCAGCTGGAACAACCGTTACCATCTGGACCCAGTTCAGCCGTGCCGTGTCCACAACATGCTTCGAGCCCAGTTTTAGTGGCACCTCTTTCGGCTTCTTCACCTGACCAAGAATTGATTTCTGGCCGCAAGCATGAATCTTCGACAAGTCCTGGACTCATTCAAGCGGAGAACGACTGGCATGGTTCAAATGGGAATGCTGTTGCCTCCACTCCAGCTAGCACTATTGTCAATACTACTCAACTGGAGCAGGCACCGGGCACAGATAGCAGACCGGGTAGTGGCTCGGCGCTCACGCCTGACTGCTCTGCCGTCAGCATAGATGCGTCCATGCTAAAGCAGACCGACGTGCCATCTTCCAGTCCTCTCCCAAAGAGTGGGAGGTCATTGGCACTGCCACCACCGCCACCACCGCCACCAGTCGTCCCGCAAGTCTCCGCTGCTACCGCTGCTGTACCAGGAGGCAGTAGTGAGAGGACGTTTGCTAGCTCACAGGCCGTGTCGACTGCAGGCTGTCTTACATCACCGACTAGTGCGCGCGATACCTCCGTTTCCACCGCTGCAACAGAATGTCTGGGCGGGAAAAGATCCGGCCAGGATACCCACGAAGACTTTCCAGATGAGCAGCAAACTGTAGGGCAGCGGAAACGGCTGCTTCGCCGCCATCCTCCTCGGTCAGGTGTGACCCCCAGTGTACCTGAGGTAGAGGGCAGTGACAACGAACACCTGCCACAGCAACCTATCATGGACATGCCCGCGCCCACGCAACAGTCATCTGGCAATCCAAGTAAACTGCGCCGACTTTCATCTCGTGTTGTGCCCGCCATGGAAACCCAAGGCGCAAATCAAGCAGCACATGACCCGTGTCCTTTGAGTTTGGCTGAACAGATGACCCCGGTGGGTTTGCACACTGTTTCAAGCCCCCAGTCAACACCAGTGCAATCTCTATCATCATCACTCGCCGCTTCGAATCATGTAGAGTCTACACTAGTAGGCAGCTCGTCCATCATTAGGTCCTCTCCGTCCGCAGCTGACCGGTGCACTGATGGTTTTAGTGGTGGCGCATCCCTCCAGTCGACATCTAAGCTTGGTCTTTCCCGTGGTGTTGGTCGCTTATCCTCGCGGGCATTGGTAAGCACCTCTAAGCCGCTCTCTGGTCAAACGTCTGCTGCAGAAGGTTCTGTTAGCAATCAGTCTTCTGCTACTGGTGCTAGTGCTGGTGCTGGCCAGCCAGCATCCAGCACTACCGGTAGGTTTAGACTGTCTAGCCGGCTTGGTGTTTCGTCAGCAAAATCGTTGAAGCCCACAACTGACACAGAGGTCTCCGAGGGCGCATGTGGAGATGGTGACAGCGTCAACTCGACAACTGAATCGCCAGGAACATTGCCACCTCTGAATTCTTTGCCGGCGCATGTCTCGTCTCCGCTATTTCCTAGCTACGCAGCAGGTGGCTCAGCCGTTCCTGCTAATAGTAATACTGCTGTGCCAGATGAGCAGAATTCCGAGTCAATGGGCTCTCGGTGCGTGTTGTCCTTTGCTCTGCGTGACACTCGTATACCAAGCAACACGGCAACAACTGTAACAAACAATGCTTTCCAGCAGTCACCAGAAACTATCGACAACCTAACTGAACAGGACAAAATTCAAGTGTCTGCTAGTTCATCCGCTCATTCCGCAGTAGGCTGTGAAGCATCAGCGGAAGTGCCCTCACACACGCAGCTCAACTCCTCCGATAGAGTGACTGATCGAACAGCAACAGCAACTGTTGCCTCATCTGTTGATAAAGCTAGTGCTCCTGCAGTGGCAGCCGCAAGCCACCCTGGCTCCAACAGTAAGCCCTCCACTCTGCTTGGAAGAAAGCTTGGCACATCTCTGTCTCAGGGGCTTGGTCGACTGTCGTCGCGTACCTTTACCTTATCTCGGAGCCTGTCCTAGTTGTGCATGTTGCTCACCAACCTCCTGTGTGCGAGTAGATGGGATGACTTACTGTGAGCGCCTTAGTGTGTTAGCATATCTATGCTCTGCTGGCTGCGTGTCTGTATGTGGCCTTGCAGCCCCAGCAGCCCAGCTCATTACCCTCTCACACGATTGTTATACTTGTTTGTACTCGGGTGTTGCTCATCTTTGCTGAAAATTTGGCATATTTCTGGTGCTAATGTTGAGTGAGATTTCCACCAATCAGTTGTTATATTTCAGAGAATCCCTCTCTCTCTCTCTCTCTCTCTCTCTCTCTCTCTCTCTCTCTCTCTCTCTCTCTCTCTCTCTCTCTCTCTCTCTCTCTCTCTCTCTCTCTCTCTCTCTCTCTCTCTCTCTCTCTCTCTCTCTCTCTCTCTCTCTCTCTCTCTCTCTCTCTCTCTCTCTCTCTCTCTCTCTCTCTCTCTCTCTCTCTCTCTCTCTCTCTCTCTCTCTCTCTCTCTCTCTGTGTTTCTTTCTCTCTCTCTTTCTCTCTCACACTCACTCACACACCTCCTTTCAGCACATGCTATCAGTCTGATGTGCTTCTGTGCTGCATTTAATGCCATCTCTGGACCGGAAATCCTGCTCTCTTTTGAAAACTTCACTCGTCTGGATTTCCTGACCACCTGTGGATGCTTTTATTTGTTTTTGTCTGGTTGCTATGAGTCGCATTGCTGATCCTATAATTCTGCTGGTTGTTCAAGTCGCATGTTCTATGTGACTCTTAGTGCCACGTCTGAGAATCTGCTATTCTGAAGCTATTGCATCAGCCCCCCCCCCCCCCCCCGTCTAAACCTTGAATATCACAATCTTTATTCTATCCTTTATGATTATCACCAAGAGTACATACGCTTATTTACTCTTGTTACCACCATACTGCTGGAAGTGAAATAGTTATGCTGTTGGCTATCCATTTGAGTCCACCGTGCTTAGTTTCCTTCCCGTACTGTTGGCTGAATAAGTCACCATAATAATACTTTTGAAGTATACAGCGTGTCATTGTTCTACTTGTACCGAGGAAACCTACGTGTACATATTGTGCCTCTTACCCAAGAAACTATTGGTATCACTCAGAGTTTTATTAGTACATTGTACTTCAGAGTCTAGTCTAAAGATGCTGATAAGAAGGAGCAACTCAAGTGGTCTTTCTTATCTGCAGGTCCAATGCGTGAACACTTTATAATGTGAGTTTCATGATCTCGACTGCTGTGTGCGTATGTGCATGTGCATATGATTGTGTGTGTGTGCGTGTGTGTGTGTGTGTGTGTGTGTGTGTGTGTGTGTGTGTGTGTGTGTGTGTGTGGCCTTTTGTGGAATACATGTATAGGCTTCCACGCGATGAGACTCTGACAAAACGGCAATTCCAAACCCCGATATTGGCTACGTGCATGCTTTGAAATTTAAAATTGGCAAAATCTGTCCGAAGATGATTGAGTTTCTATTGCTCTCTGCATTGCACTAGGTCTGTAGCATAAACTATAAAATAAGTCATGTCAATTTGATGGTAGGTAATTGGGCTTTTAAACCTACTGCGTACAGAAATATGCGAAGAAAACGAATGCCTCTCGTACTTGATCCCAGTGCATTTTGTATGATGGTGTCCCTGCATGCTGGCAAACTAAATGTGCTGAGAGGCCGCAATTTACATGTAGACAGTCATGTATCACTACTGAGCACAAGCCTACCACATTGAATCCAAAGAACACCAAACTCCTGTTTGTGAAAGATATGTTTGACCTATAAAATATACATCTGGATATAAATGCTAACGAAAGTCTCGAGCCGGTTTGACTTAAGTTATAATTGTAGGGTATTTGGGTACTACATGTACTACAATGTCACATTACCTAACAATGTCATGTAGTCCAACGCCCTCAAACTAGAGTACTACAGTGTAGCATTTACGAGTAATAATCCACCACAACTATTAATAGCAAGAGTACATAACACCGGGTTATACTCATCGCAATATTATGATACTCATCGCAATATTATGATCAGTAGTATTTCAAGAAAGAGTTGTGATGAACAGCAAGAAAGAGTTCAGAAAATAGGGAAAGATTCATACAGAAGAAGTGCTGTTTTCTCTGTTCTCTAGCATGCATAGGCCCCAGAAATGATAATCGTATGGGGATACTTATGCATTTTGTTGTACTTATGGTGCCTCGAAGCCTTTCAGAAAATAGCGTTTTTCGTACTTTCAAGTGGCCAGGCGTGATACCGCCATCATACCGGTATAACAAGACCTGATTACATTGGAATGCGTTGAGTTCTTTGTCCATTGTTGTTCTCACATTTTTGCTGATTGTAATAATTTATAAAAACTTTGTGTTGAGTGGTTCAACTCCCTCAAACTACGTTGAGTATGAGTTATGAGTAACCACTGGTAACAATCCATCACAAAATTGATATTTTAGCAAGAGTACATAAGATAACACCGGGTTATATACTCATATCATGATCATGGCAATTGTCAGTAGTAGTACTAGTAGTATCGAGTCAATAAAAAAAGTTGTGATAAACAGCCAGAAAGAGTTCAGAAGAACATTCGGCGATTCGCGATTGCTGTACAATCATGTACAACTACAAGTCTCACATGCATGATGGCTGATGTCACTGACTGTAGGCACCAAATCAGGTGGGCATGTGACAGCTTGACAAATACCGGAATCCAACAACAACAGCTGCAACCGTGCGGTTCGTCGACGCCATATGCATGTCATCACTCTCCGTCACGGCTAGGCTTCAGCCAGATTACTAGTTCACAGTCAGGCTTCAGCTAACCTGGGGATGCTGTTTCCCACCTGCTTCATGTTCACGCCGAGTAGATCTACGAGTGTGGACTGTGCCAAAAATGACACGGACTCCGCAATCGATCCGCATGTTCCAGGCAAGGCCCTCTTTTCGAACTGCGACTGCGATAACGAGTGCTGAATGCTGATCTGAATCCACACGCAAAATACAATAGGTGTATAAAATAAAGAGTGTTTTTTTGTTGATCGAACCATGAACTCACCCCGCTCGGTCATGCACGCATCATGACTACACGTAGACTCGACTGTCTGATCGTACATACCTTAGCACTGTTTTGGATTGCCAATTGCTGGCCGGTTTCGAATCCTTTCCTTGGTAGTATTGAATCTTGATCGTGACTTCCCGGAGTGGCTGCGATTACCTTCTTTTAACAATTCCTATCTTTCTGGAATGGTAAGCTGCCGGAATTGTTTATCCGAATCTCGTACGGGTTCAAAACTTCTCTAAAGTCTGGAATTTCAATATCGAATTTCAATTACTTACACATCAGCTTTAGAAATTTAATCCCGGAATTGATGGCAGATAGACAACGTCATCCAATTTTCGTATGTACATGTGTGTGAGGATACCCATGACTGAGTGCTGGTATGTTTTACGTCTTTGGAGAAAGTTTTCCTCCCAATCGAGCCGAGAATATCACAGTATGATGCTCTCCGCAAATCAGTAATATTTATTTGCTTTACTATAAGCAGATAAAGTCAGACACTAACACTGAAATCAATCCAGTCGTTTCTGTGTGTGGATCACCCAGTCTTTCATATTATTGAATAAGCTTTTCTTCTTGGATGGAATCTGACAAGTTATCTGTTTCCCTGGCAAAATTAAATCTAACTGAAAGGTCATTGACCAAGCCAGACACACAGCCGCCATGCATCTCAGAGGACTGTATGCTTTGCAGTGCTGCTTGGGCTCACTGTGCAAGCTAGATCGATTTCTGTTGCAACAGTGCTGTGCTTGGTCATGGGCAATCTGGTAAGGAGTGCCAAAGTCGGTGACTTGCGCCGGTAGTGTGTGTGGGGGGGGGGGGGGCACAAATGATCTGGGTGAGTATATGTATGTTCGGGTGTGCTGGAATGCATGCACTGACACCTGTGTGTGTGTATGGGAGGTGCACATGTGTGCTGTGCCAATGGCCACCGTCGAGTAGAGATAGAGATTGGCGATGAGGTTGTCGGCCAAGTAATTTACCGGCCATGGTGCAAGCAGCTGCAACATTCAAAAGCCAACGTATCTTTTCCACTCAAATTAGGCTGGCTGTAATAGTAATAGGCTATAGTGATAACACTACTTCCGCAGTACTAGTATAATATAAATGACTTGTTTATTTATAGAAAAGAAAAGGACCAAGGAACTACAAGTTCTGCTAAAATGTCCACTAACACCAGCGTAACTTGTAGTTCCTTGGTCCCTTTTCTTTTCTATAAATTTATCCTTGGCTCTCCATCCGAGTCCAGACTTGTTTATAGGTACATGTAGTACCTATCGTAAACTCTAGAACACTGTGATTATGCTATATGCTACTAAGAGTATAATTATAACCCCCTTAGTGTGTGTAACTGCCCTTACAACTATCCAGTGCTGCGACGGCAGAGTTTTAAATCATGTGATATTGTTCAATAGGTTATGCTGGCCAACAGTGCAAAGTGGCCAGCGGAGAGTTGAAGCCAAAGCAGGGCTGCGTACAACCCTGTATCTATCATGACATGCACAGGGTGCAAATCATGTGTGCGGGCTTGTCATGTGATGTGAAGTTCTGCCGTCGCAGACTCCATAGACTGGAGTTTCACACTCTTGCCGTCTTGGGGATTATGTACTCTTGATACTACCAGTACATGTAGAGTGGTCACAGAGTAGAAGCAAGCCTTACTTGGAACATTTACTCACAAATCAAGTTTTGTGTGATGTCATGACAAGCCGTTAAGTTTACATTTTCATACAATCCACTGCAATTGTACAAGCATGTGGTGATAATCGTCTACCCGTGATTAAATCCCACTTCTTCCAACGCCAGCATTGTAACAGATCTCTATCTGTGCAGGGTTGAATACTCCACCAAGGCTGCAGAATGAGAGAGAGAGAGAGAAGAGAAAGAGTTGGGTAGGTTAAGTGAAAAGCGGTGGTTAAGAGCAGGTGGTCGCTAAACACAGAGGTCACTTACACCAAGGTTTACTGTACATTTATGGTGCAATCCTTTTTTGTTTCGTTTTCTCGTTTCTGTTAGAGATCTCATTGAACCTACAATGGTACGGTCACTTTGCCGCTCAGTGAATGCAGCTTAGCCTGTGATCTGAGGACAAGGAAAGCCCCATCATCTGGCTGTGACGAGAAATGGAAGAGACAGTAAGTGTTGTGTGTACGTGTGTGTGTGTGCGTGTGCCTGTGTGCGTGCATGTGTGTACGTGTGTGTTCGTGCGCGTGTGTACGTGTGTGTGTGTGTGTGTGTGTGCGTGCGCGTGTTTGCGTGCATGTTCTACAGTGGCTGGGGTAGCAGGTTTGTTGCCGCCCTGGCCATTGCTGAGCACGCAACGGCTGCTTGAAGTTGGCAAACGGACTCAAGAGGCACCATTACCACCGGGACAAGAAACGATCTGGCTTTGCCTAGTGCCTGTATAGTCCGACTCCCTAGGAACCCGATGATATCAGCAATACTAAAGTGTATTCTGATTGTTGGGGAGTGTGAGATGTCAAGTTGGATGCTATCATGACGAAACGTCCAGTATTGTGGCGTGTTACTAGCATGGGAAGCTGACACACACACATACACACACGACACACTTGTACTTGTTGCTCACTGCCAAAAACTGGTCACGTGGGTCTCCCCGGGAGAGGGGAGAGAGACTCAAAAGGAATCTTGGAAAGATGATTCAACTGGCTATTGAACCGCCCAACGGCCGACGCCCCCTGCAATCCCCAAAACTCTGGGTGGACTTCAAAATGATCCCACTTATGGGCTCACCACACCTCAGTAAGTGGGTGAGGACAAGGTGCAGAAAAAGGATTGACGGCATCAGGGTATCCGTCCTGGAATCCAACTGCAGTTACCCCTGCCGCCAGTGAAGGTAACACTTGCTACTAGTGTGGGTGGCTTAATCAGAGTGGAACTGATCTAAGCGTCACTAGCACGTCACACACACACACACACTCACACACACACCTCAGACCTCAGACATGCCCATCGCGGAAGCGATGATAGCGAACAGCTATGTTAGACATAGCAACTTTTGCTGGGATTACACCATTCAACAGCTTGCAAGGCTGATGGATTGACCGCCACTATTTTTAGCCTGGTATCCACCACACAGCTGTTTGAAGTGACTTTTTCTGGCCAGTGAATCCCTATTTTTCATTTTTCCATTTTTTTTCTACACACACACACCACACCACATACTCCGGCATACACTGGCTGTTGGTAACCACCCAGGAGAATGAAAGAAAAGTCAGGAAGAGTCCGAGAAAGAGAAGAAAGACGTGTGCGACCATAATCGTCGGGAATTGAACCCGCAACCTCTCGATTGGAATCGCACACATCCACCCCCCCCCCCCCCCCCCCACACACACACACACGCACACACACACATGTCACCAGACGTGTCATGTGTGCTGCTGTCTTCACTTCAGCTCATCCTTAGCTCTTGCCTGTCACACTTTGCTAGTCAGTAAGCAATCTGGCTAGCAAGGTATGAAAGAAAGCTTTCACCTCTTTCACACATCTTCACACATTCCAATTCAGAATCACACATGCCATGTGACACGTCTACGTCCAGTGTTCTTCACTTCAGTTCATCCTGAGCTTTCACGTCTTTCACACATCTACGCACATTCTAGTTCACAATCATCTTAGACTCTTAGTCTCACCTTGCTGTGACTTGGCGGCATTTCCATGTGCTAGCTGACCATTGCGTTTGATTATACTCCAGCATTTACTGTTGCTGCTCCCATTTTGCCTGCCCTCTCCTCAAGAGAAGGCTGCTGTAATGCATTGGTCTGAGTCCATCCGTAACTTTAAAAGAAAACATGCTGTGCGGTGATGGTGACATTCTGTGGTCCTCCGGTTGGGCTTCTCTCTCCTGGCGTGGGGAATGTTTCCTGGTCTTGAGCTCTTCTGATAGGCGCTCTCTGTTATGTCATGGACTTTGTGCTAAGCGGTGCGTGTGGTGCACTGTTTTTGTGTTTCTGATCTTTGCTTTGTCTTGAAGAAATGGACTGGACGTCTCCTGAACAAGCAGAAGTACCTTGCCGACGTGGCTCTAGTGTCTTTTTGCAGTGGCGCGCTGCCCTGTTCACTGTGAGTAACCACTCCCAGTCAATTAGTGCGTGCCCGAAAAGTGCACCCTCTTCCGAATCTGTGACCTCACACTCCCAGTTTTGTGTACCCGAATATAGATAGTGTTGTTGTTGTTTATTTTACTTCACCAAATGAACAGGCAGAGATGCCTTCTCACCTGCCCAGAGGACAGGTTCTCACAGATTGATGAAGGGTCTGGAATACGAGTTGATAAGTGTGCCCCTACAGTATTATTTTGTTGTGTGCACCGATGCTTACATACGTATGCCTGGATGCAGCTGTGTGCTAAGGGCTGCAATGTGTGCATTTCCTGATTATAGCCTTACTGTATGCTGATCCACGGAGTTTAGTACAGCGCTCAAACATATGTAGGAGGACAGGTACTCAGATACAGGGGCGAAGAGTAGCCCTTTTCAGTCTGCTTTGGAAGGTCATGTCACGAGACTTACACGCTTACAACGTACTTAAGTACCGAATTCCACCTATCTTCATTTTTTCAGCCTAGGATACTACTGGCCCAGCCAGCTCCTTTTACTAGGAATTTTTTTGCGGCGAACTGCACTCAGAATGTAGTGTGTGCTCTCTC
>NC_088643.1:59879691-59922191 GCF_964019385.1 Sycon ciliatum | reverse complement strand
CTAGTTAACGGTGCGGCGATTGTATTGCCTGGTAATTTCATGGTGGCGTTTGCCGGTGGGTTTCCAACCAGGGATACAGGTTTCGCTACACAAGTGTAGCAGCGGACAAACTACCCGTATGTTCCTTGATAGTGTCCAGTGGTTATTTTGCTTCAACTCTATTGTTTTTAGGCTTGAGCAATGGCGATTCAACCTCCTGCCTGCATGGGCTTATTGTGTGGAAGAACAAGCAAAGTGCCACAGGTGAGCTAGTCACTGTACTGTAAGGCACTGCTGTGCTTTCTTGATCGGCATTGGGCAGCTTGGTCTAGCCACTGATGAGATTGGGTCGAGAAGCTTTTGGAAAATATTTTTTACTGTTGACTGAGTAGCGAAATTGCTGTGTGTGATTAAAAAAGTGTTGATTTTTTTGCGATTTTTTTGATTATATTTTTCATCGCTGACCACTCTCAGAACACTGGGTGCATCCTTTTGTATAGTATAGTGCCCATGGTACTGTTCATATACATGTACACATGGATTTTGGTGATGATCGGTGCACTTGATTCTACATTTTGCAGTGTTGCATGGCTTGGTACTAATTCTAGCTGCATTGCACTGGACGGTGAAGTTTGCTGAATGCTGTCGTCGGGTAGGCACACAGTGCTTTCCTTCATTTACTGTTTGCGTACTGAATGCATGTGCAGTAGACTATTACCGTAGACTAGTGTGTAATGGCCGATAGTGTTCGTGTTTGGCTCGCTATGATCTGACCCTGTGCTGGTATACTGTAGCATGTAGGTCTCTTGTACTGATTGGTGTGTATGTACATCAACATTGGCTTTGTCTGTTGTGTGCTTGGCAGCTAACCGCTCAGCGGGCACGCAATCGGCAGGTGAGCGTACGCTGCAGCTGTACATCTGATAGTGTGTTTATGTTGAGCCTGATCCACGCCTGTGCACTGCTGCCACTGCAACTTTGTTCCTCAAAAGTTCAAGCAATCCAATGGTTCATTGTTGGCAAGGACCGCAATGCTCTTTGCATAGTGTGTGCGTGTGTGTGGGGGTTACTTCCAGCACACAACTGCTTCTTGCCTGCCGTTTCCACGGTTTCTCAAGCAGAGGTGGATGCTTACTACCAAGAGCACATAACCCCAAGAGTGTGCAACTGCCTGCACAACCTCTATGCTGTGCTGCGACGGCAGAACTTCACATCACGTGACATGGTTCAAAAAGTTATGCTGGCAAACAGTGCAAAGTGACCACAAGAGAGTTGTACCCAAAGCTGGGCTGCGTACAACCCAGTATCTATCATGCACAGAGTGCACGGGTTCATCACGTGATGTGAAGTTCTGCCGTCGCAGACCCCATAGCTGGAGTTGCACACTCTTGGGGTTATGTACTCTTGTTACTACTAAGTCACTAGCACATGTATATCGATGTGACTGTCTGGGATTTTCTCCAGCACTCTTGTTGTAGCACATGCTAGCTCTTTAGCTCTCTCACCATGATATCCTTTCTGCTGAAGGGACAACTCTCCTGAGCCAGCGTTATGTAGTCAGATACATTACTTAAAATAAGTGACAATAGTAGGCTGTATGTGTGGATCCAGAGCATCATCATATTGCTAGGTTTTAGTATTTCTTTGTGTTTCAGACTTCCAGTTCAAGTACATGTATGTGATGTCGTTCTTGTTGACAGTTGATGGTGCCACGTTGTTTGAGGAGACGGGCAGCAATCCAATGGGAGTGCTCATGCAAGTTGCTGGAACCAATCCCTTTCTGCCCATTCTCCTGGCAGGTCAGTGATCGTTTGTACGTGCAGTGTGTGTAGGTGTGTGTGTGTGTGTGTGTGTGTGTGTGTGTGTGTGTGTGTGTGTGTGTGTGTGTGTGTGTGTGTGTGTGTGTGTGTGTGTGTGTGTGTGTGTGTGTGTGTGAATGCTACAATCTGTAACACCTGGCACAACAAGAGACAAAATCTCAAACCAACCTGGCAACATCCTAAGTCACAGAAATGGCATTGCATTGACTACATCATCACTGGCCAGTGTGATAGGATGCTGTGCATGGATTCTCAGATCATCCCAAGTGCAGAGTGTGGCAGTGACCATCAACTGCTTTGTGCACGCTTCCTTCTTGGCACGTATCACCACTCTGTCAACCCGCAAGCTGTGCGTGTGCAACGTAGCAAGGGTCGCTTCGACACGTCCAAGTTATTTCTTTCTGCCGATGCAAACAACAACCCTGATGATGGCGCCACCCCGTTGTCTGCTTATCAAGACGCGGTGTCCACTCTCGTATCAACACATTGGCGCCCGCATGATCCAATAGATGAAAAGTGGAACGTCCTCCGCGATGCTGTTGTCACTGCCGGAACGGACACTCTTGGTCAACGCAAGCGTAAACAACCTGATTGGTATGTGGACAGTGGCCCGACTATTGAACCTCTGTTACAGGAACGGAATCGGCTGCACGCGCTCTGGCTTCAACATCAACGTCCTAGGGATCACACTGCTTTCAAACAGGCTCGCAGTCAAGCGCGTGCCGGAGTGCGGAAGGCTAAACGTGACTGGATATCATCCAAGGCAGAGCTCGCCAATGCACAAAGATTCTCAGGACGAACTGTGTGGAAATGTGTTCATGCACTACAAACAGTCGAACAAGGCCCGACCCGCATCACAACTGCTGCGATCAACGACGAGAATGGAAATCCATGTGCATCTGCCGAAGACCAGGGCAAACGTTGGGGCCGTCATTTCTCTGGTGTTCTGAATGTGCAAAGTACGTTCAATTCCAGTATTCTTGACTGTGTTCCACAAATGCCGTATCTGGATAGTTTGGTTGCGCCGCCTGATCTGTTGGAGTTACAGCAGGCAATCACGCAATGTCGAAGTGGCAAAGCTGCAGGTCAGTCAGGAATCCTGCCGGAGATGCTCAAAGCCTGTCCAGATCTGTTTACTGACCACCTACTGGAGCTTCTCCATTCAGTCTGGGACAGTGGCAGTGTTCCTGGCGACTGGGTCAACGCGCAGCTGGTGCCTATCCCCAAGAAAGGTAACCTTGCAGAATGTGACAACTGGCGAGGCATAGCTCTCCTCGACGTTATTGGTAAAGTGGTTGCTCGCGTCATCCAGAGCCGACTTGCTGATAAACTAGACGATGTGCTACCAGACTCTCAGTGCGGCTTCCGCACAGGACGCGGGTGTGCTGACATGATCTTTGCGGCAAGGCAACTAATCGAAAAGAGCTACGAGCATGAGCAGAAGTGTTTCTTCATCTTCATTGACCTGAAGAAAGCCTATGACTCAGTTCCGCGAGAGTGTCTGTGGTTAGTACTGCGAAAAGCTGGCGTCCCCGAGAAGCTGATCGCTGTTATCCGTGCATTCCATGACGGCATGACCGCAACTCTCCGTCTGTCGAATGTTGAAGCTGACCCCATCCCTGTGACGAACGGCTTGCGGCAGGGATGTTGCATGGCCCCTGTCCTATTCAACATCTTCATGTGGGCAGTGATGCATTGTTGGCGCCAGCACGTGCAGCCTATCCCTGGTGTAGGCGCAAAGGTCTTCTTCGAGCCAGATGGGAAGCTACTCCACCACCGTAGCCGCCGTGATAGATCCCTGGAGCTGACAGAGTGTCAGTTTGCTGATGATTCCGCTCTTGTGGCCGCGACACGCCAGGCCGCAGTTTCAGCCTTGGAGGTATTTGTGGATGTATACAGCGATTTTGGCCTCACCGTCAGTGCCACCAAAACCAAGTTCATGGTCTCTGGCCCCAACACCTCTAACGACGATCTAGAGCCGCTCGCGATTCGAACTATGGAGATTGCCCATGTGTCGTCTTTTCGTTACCTTGGATCCAACATACACAGCAACGGACGATGTCATGATGATGTCACATCCCGGATTGCACAAGCTGCCAAAGCGTTTGGCGCTCTGAAGAAATCGATATTCCACGATGTAACACTGACAATATCCATCAAACGGTCGGTGTACAATGCTTGTGTGCTGTCGACTCTGCTCTATGGGTCCGAATGCTGGGTACCGCTACAGGCTGATGTTCATGCGTTGTCTGTCTTTCATCTCCGTTGTGTCCGCACCATTCTGGGCATCAGTCGTCAAGATGTATGGAATGACAGGATAACTAATGTTGAAGTTCTGGAGCGCTGGGGAGATACCTTGGACATGGAGTGTCGTCTCAGCAGACGTCGCCTTGAGTGGCTTGGTCATGTGGCAAGGATGGAGGATGAGCGCATCCCGAAGGCTCTACTATTCGGTTCGTTTCCAAACAAGAGACCTGCCCATGGACCGCGGAAAAGGTGGCGAGACTGTGTTCGGAGTGACGTCAAACCACTTGACGACTGGTATGAAGTGGCCACCTCTTCTCGCTCCAAATGGCGCCAGGCTTACCGTTGTCTGCCAGACAAGCAGAACAGACCTCGACCATCACCGGTTGTGTGCCAAACTTGTCACCGCTCCTTCAGTCGTGTAAGTGACAGGAAGCGACACAAGTGTACAGCTACGCGTGCCCTACCCGTAAGCCAACAGCCAGGAAGCTGTCACTGCGATCAGTGCGACAGATGGTTCCGGAGCAAGGGTGGATTTGCCCGACACAAGTGCTCGCCAGCAACATCACCAGCAGAGGCATCTTCTGACACACTTGAGTCACCGGTTACAAACAATATGTCCTGCGAACGCTGCAACTTCCACTGCGCCCGCTGCAACCGCTGTGTGCTATCGCGCCAAGGCATGAAACGTCACAAGTGCAGCCGTGGCTCGGCCAGAGCAACCAACACAGACCGTAGCTCCTTCTGCATCGTTTGCAATTGCGGTCGGCGTTTCAGTAGACCACAGGACCTATCCCGTCATCGCCCCTACTGTTCCGAACCTGCTCAACCCCCCATGGGGTCCGCATAGCCAGAATATGGCAGCGCGTCCAAGGTCCAAGGTGTGTGTGTGTGTGTGTGTGTGTGTGTGTGTGTGTGTGTTTGTGTTCACTCTACACTGTAACAGTACATTGTTCTAGAAAAATGAACCTATGAAGTGACATGTTTGTTGGTCGTGTACATGACAAAGCTTAGCTTCTGATCATGTGCATCCAGTTCATCTAAGTAGGCATAACGTTGTGGGCCATGCCCAACCATTGGTGTGTTTCCTTTCCTTTCTTTCCCTGGTCTGATTCAACATGGCATGTTGATCATGTGTTGATGGCTCTGCAAGAAGACAGATCCACACGGTTCATGGCTGTGCAGCTGTGCAAGGACATTGTTTGATTGCATTCTATTATAATATATATCTGCTTTGCATGTTATTCTTACGTTCCACCCTAGGTCTGAAGCCTGAGCAGATGGAGAAAGTTCTCGGCATTGTTACAGGCATTTTGAAGTCATACCCTGCTGGGTAAGTTCTGTTGTGGCTAAGCTTTTATCCAAGTTTTCTTGTTTTCATAAGAGGGGTGACATTGATTTGGTTCTGTGGCGTGTGTGTTTCCTCTAGCAGTGCTCTAATCCCTGTATTCATCTCTGTTTCTGCTTCTCGTGTCCTTCATATCTGTTTCTGCCTCTCGTGTCCTTCATTTCTGCTCAGAACACCGCGTGAGGGCGTTCAGGAGATCATACAGCAGCAGATCCAGGGACAGCTTATGATGCAGGCTACGAACTCGTTTGGGGGTGCTGCTCCTGCTCCTGCTGCACCTGCTGCCGATGCAGCAGCAACAGCAGCGGCAGCAGCTTCGCCAGTCAAGGCGGTTGCTAGTGCGCAGCCTGCAGCGGCCGCTCTTGTGATGACCAAGCCAGCTGTTGCCAGTACTTCAGCCAACACCACGGCTGCTTCCTCCGTGGTCCCGCCGCCAACCAAGCGTCATGCGGTGGCCACGCAATCACCGCGCTCCAAAGCAGCAGCGGCAGCAGCGAGTCGGCAGCCTGATCAAGTAGTTGCATCCCGGCACGGTGGTAGCAGCACAGGTATTGACCACAGTGGCGATGCCAAGACACTCGCCACTCGACTAACACCGAAGCAGAGGAAGAAGATAACGCCCATGTCGCCTGATGCCGATGTGAGGAGTGAGAAAGCGGGAAGGAATGCTACTTCTGATGCCATGTCCACACTCAGTTCTAGCACTCGTGGCCATGCACCAGCTCTACCTCTAGCCTATCAGCCTGTTGTACCATTAGCCTATCAGCCTGCTGTGTCGTCTGATGATGACAGCCTTCCAGCGTCCAAGAAGAAGAAGAAGTCCCTGAAACGAACACGTCGCCAGTCTGAAAAGTCCGACCGCTCCGTGGATTCCTCTCCGGTGCGCGCTCGATCATCTGAAAGACATCGATCACGTTCACCGGGGCGTTCCAAACACCGAAAATCCACGAAAGATCGTAAACGAGACTCATCACACACAGTCCGGTACAGCCAGTCAGACCACTCCGTGGATTCCTCTCCAGCGCGTGCTCGGTCATCTGAAAGACATCGGTCACGTTCGCCAATACGTTCTAAGCACCGGAAGTTTACGAAAAACCGCAAACGAGACTCGTCACATGCAGGCCGGCACAGCCAGTCAGACCACTCCGTGGATTCCTCTCCAGTGCGTGCTCGTTCAACTGAAAGGCATCGGTCACGTTCCCCAGGACGTTCTAAGCACCGAAAATCTACAAAGGACCGCAAACGAGACTCGTCACATGTGGACTGGCACAGCAACTCTTCTGACGACTCTGAGCCGGTAAAGCATGGAAAGAAGAAGAAGAAATTATCTCGGTTTGAAGTTGCTAGCCCAGAGAAGAAGTCCCGCCGATCAGACCAACACCAGAAAGGACCCAATAGGGCTAGGGGCAGATCACCACCTTCAGCTACATACGCCGTTGCCAATGCTGTTGAGAGAAGAGACTGGGACAGATCACCACCTACAGCTGCAAACATAACTGCCAGTGCTGCTGCGAAAAGGGACCGGAACAGATCACCACCAACAGCTGCAAACATTGGTGCCAATTCTGTTGCAAGAAGGGAATGGGCCAGATCACCACCAACAGCTGCAAACATCGGTGCCAATGCTGTTGCGAAAAGGGACTGGGCCAGATCACCACCAACAGCTGCAAACATCGGTGCCAATGCTGTTGCAAAAAAGGACGGGAACAGATCGCCACCAACAGCTGCAAACATCGGTGCCAATGCTGTTGCAAAAAGGGACTGGGCCAGATCACCGCCAACAGCTGCAAACATTGGTGCCAGTGCTGCTGCGGATACAATGAGCACTGCAGTGTCTGCTTTGCCCGTTACTTATCCCGTAGCAACTTCTGTTGTGCCTGCTGCTAGCAGTTCCACCAGTTCTCCAGCTATTCCAGCTACTCCACCTATTCCACCTATGCCCCCTGTTTCGTACTCTCGCTCGTCCCTCTTCGGCTCCCTGTCATCTCGCATCCTACCTCAATCACCTACTTCGGCATCGGGACCCAGCATTGACAGCAAGCCCATTTCTGCTGCTGCTGCTGCTTCTACTGCAGTGAAAGACTCACCTCTAGGTACAACAGATAAGCGGAAGCAACACGCACACAATGATAGCCAGTCCACTGCTGAAGACAAAACTAGTCCGGAGGAGAGCACTAAACCCCCACCACCCAAGGGCCATCCAGTCTTTTGTCCGAGAGACGTGATAAAGGAGCTCATTGGCACAGCGTTTGAAACGAGAAAGTCGGTCAATGGTGATGACAACAACGGCAAGACTGCCGGCTTGAAATTGCTACGCCTGTCATCACGAGCCACGGACACACTGCAGCAGGTGACTGAGAATGGTGTGTCACTGCAGAATATGTCCGACGAATACTCAACATCGTTTTCCTCAGTCGTTCAGACCATGCTTCAGCCACGCCTCAAGAAAAAGAGCCGCTGGGCATTAGCAGCTGAGGAGTTGCCAGGAGCCAGTACACGGCCGTGTACTATAGAGAAGGCGGAGGAGTACCAGTTTGTTATGCATGGCCCTGCAGATGATGCCATCTGTGTCAAGTCTAAGGTAAGCAGGTGTGTGTGTTTCTCTCTCTCTCTCTCTCTCTCTCTCTCTCTCTCTCTCTCTCTCTCTCTCTCTCTCTCTCTCTCTCTCTCTCTCTCTCTCTCTCTCCTTGGAGAGGCTGTATGTGGAGCTGGTATCTGCTTAGCTAGGTTTATTTCCTTGACGCCTCTTCTGTCCGTCATTTGTATTTCCGTCATTTTTGTTTTTCTTTTACTGTGACTGTGCACAGGCCATTATCGTGTGTGAAGGTTGTTCTCCCTTCAAACCTACCGGAATATCACTAGCTGAAACACTGAAACCTACACTTGTCTTTTCTCCAACTGATCATGTACACACCATCGGCGGGTAAGTACTCTTTGATACTCACCGCTAGTTGTCTGTCACCCTAGTGTTCAGCACTGCATTACATGTTAACCGGTATCCTGGTCGTAGGGTCCTTCTTGCCTATGAGGCCTCGTTTTCGTGGCTGCTACTACTGTCAGCAGGCTCATTGCTGTTTTGCTGTTGAATGTCTGAAGTGTTGCCTGTAGCTGCCAAGCAGTGTTACTGTAGAACGGGTACGTTTAGCGACGTAAAAACCCTAGCGAATTTAGCGATAGACTCATTTTCGCTTAAGTTTCAAGTCGCTAATCCGTTGAGACATTAGTAGTGCACTGGTGATCCGTGAGTAAAATCGCTGCAAATCGCTAAAATAAAACGTCGCTAACCGGTTGACAATGGGAAAACGCTAAAATTAATAGTCACTAAAATTACCCGTTCTCTACAGTATCTTTTTAAAGGAATTGTTCTCGTGTGGTATGTGTGACTCGTATTGACTGCAGCCTACCTCACCTATTGGAGTTGAAGATGAGTCGATCTGTGAAGTTCTTACGCTTCAGATCTGTTGATGGTATGCCTCTTCTCTGTGTTAACGTGTTATCAGTTTTATCAGACAGTTTGTGCCTTCCCTCAAGCATGTACCAGATGTACAGTGCATGTGTGCAGATCATGGTACATAGTTGTACACGGCCTATGTTGAGGTTTGCCCCGGGGCCGGCACCCCGCACATAACGTTAGTTCCCTCATGGCATAGGTGTGTATTGTTGCTGTGACTAGAGGCTTGCGTTATTGCTGCTTTCTTTCCTCTCACAGATCTACGGGACATGAAATGTTTTGAATTCCTTCCGCATGGTGGCCTCATCCTTTCAACGGCATCCATTCTCCTAGCGGCTGATGTTGGTGAGTTGCTGTGCCTGCTATGGTAAAGAATTGTTGTGCTGTGTGTGTGTGTGTGTGTGTGTGTGTGCGTGCGTGCGTGCGTGCGTGCGTGCGTGTGTGTTTTGTGTGTGCTATGTAAGATTACTTTCTTATTGTCAGTGGCCTCGTTAGCTGATAATTACGCAGTCATGCCCGGTGTTCAATCTCTGTGTTTATTTGGTGTACATGTATCTGTGTGCACATGCACGTCACCCGCTCATGTGCGGGCAAAGTTGTTTCCTCGATCTCTCAGTTTCTTCATTACTCTGATTGTCTCAATCACCCTTTTTTGTTGCGTGTTTCCGAATTCTTGCTTCTCTTCTTTGCTAGAATCAATCAAGATTCTGTTTGCCTTTCTGAACCGAAAAGTGTCTGGCGGTCTTCCGTGGATGCTGAAACTGCACCCGCATGCCATGAAGCATCTACTGGAAAAGTGGTAAGGTGTCGGTCTTGCCAGCGCGGGCAATGGCAGTTGTCTGTGTTCCAGTAGCCATGCATTGGGTGTCTTGTTGTTCCATCAGCGGATGCATTGCTACTCTACACTACACTGATGGCCATCCACAGGGTGTGGAGTGTGCTCTCCACTGCCAGGTTTTTGACATCATGACGTACGAGTAGATGAGCAGGTAGCGGTGTGCACTTATGGCTGGTAGAATATACACCGGCTGTTGTCCATTGCGCTCTGTAGCAATTATTCTATGCTTGCAGCTGTTGCGTTTTCAAAGTGCATGGTGCACTGTTTTGAATAGCTGGGATGGTTTTTAAGTCTAGCCCAGGATTGATTGTGCATCACTTGTGCCTCAATCACACATAACAGTCACATGCCCTTTGTTTTTCATGTTCTCTTTCTATTTTCCTTCCAATCTGTGCATATGCTGCATCCACGGTGCGTTTTGCAGCTCCAGTGAAGTTCGGGTAAGTTGCTACTGTATCCTTTCTCACTCATCTGCTCTCCATTTGACCTGTACAAGCTAGTACTTGTACTGGTAACAAAAGACCGGCTGGCTGTTTGTGTTTGTCATGCAAGAAGTGTACTGAAACAAGGCTACATTTGCACTGCCAGATACATTGCCGCTGCTTTAGGTCTCTTGCTGTCTGCAACTGGACCGGAGTGAAGGATGTGCGTGCTCAGCTGTAGAGTTATATAATGTGTCAGTCAACGGATATGCCTGCCGGAATAACTGACACCATTTCATGCAGTTACATTTCGTTGTTTTCCACATGATGAAAGGCTGCTGACCTCGCTGTCATATTTCAAGCTGCCTGTTTTGTTTCCCTAATGTTTACTGCTCTCCATGTTGGTCTTTGCAGGGCATACTGGAAGCGAATATTGGCAAGACCATGGACGATTTGCCAGAAGAGGTAGGTGATGGGTGTTATTTGTTACACGTGTCTACTTGAAGACCCAGTAGCGTTGCTTTCATCTCCTGTATGTTTCACGCCTACTACCGCTAAATCGCGTGAGCGCTCCCCACCATCAGAACCCCTGGCTGGTCACGTTTTGAAGGTCCGGCTGCAGATGAGTGACTGGCGACTGCAGGTCATGTACTACCACGAGTACACTGTGCTATGAAGTTGTCAGTGTGCTTGACTTTGCTTGATAATCTTGATCGACAATCGACAGTGTGCTGCTCCAAAAAACTGTGCTACACCGATACCAAGAGTACATAACCCCCCAGAGTGTGCAACGCCTGATCCAGCTCTGCATAGGGTCTTGGTCGAGCGGAATCGGATCTTTGCGTCATAATACCGTACACATCTGAGGGGAACCCGGGGAGTCGCGGGTACTCTCGAATCAAAAACAATGGTGCCCTGCCTCGAGACCGGCCTTGTGCTGGTGTGGAGTGTACGCATGACATTAGAAGATCCGATTCCGCTCAAACAAGACCCTATGCAGAGCTGGATCGGCGTTGCACACTCTGGGGGGTATGTACTCTTGCCGATACGTGTAGTAGGGCTGCTCTTTCTTGCTTCAGGTAAATCTGTCTTGATTATATCAATGGACCTTGGCATAGGGAAATGTTTGATATACATCGGACCAGATTTCGTTTGTCACAACTGTAGTTGTAGCTGGATCTGGTGAGCGAATTGAGAGCAAGTTCCTTTTCTTTTTTCCCTGGTGACGTCTGTTTGTGCGTACATGCATGTGCCTGTGTGCGTTTGCTAAACTGTGTGGTTGTGTGCATTTGCTTGTGTGCTGTTCAGGAATACATCAAGACAAAGGGCAAGCAAGCATCGGTCAACACCGTGTGGTGCGACACGCTGATGGGCTTGCAGAAGAAATATGTCTACCAGTACAGGCACTTCATCTTCTTCTCAGGTAGCTACTCAGTACTGTTATGCGTACATGCAGTACAGCCATGTTTGCATCTCGCATGTACACACCTATGTGTACATGCAGTACAGCCATGTTTGCATCTCGCATGTACACACCTATGCGTACATGCAGTACAGCCATGTTTGCATCTCACATGTACACACCTATGTGTACATGCAGTACAGCCATGTTTGCATCTCACATGTACACACCTATGTGTACATGCAGTACAGCCATGTTTGCATCTCACATGTACACACCTATGCGTACATGCAGTACAGCCATGTTTGCATCTCACATGTACACACCTATGTGTACATGCAGTACAGCCATGTTTGCATCTCACATGTACACACCTATGTGTACATGCAGTACAGCCATGTTTGCATCTCACATGTACACACCTATGTGTACATGCAGTACAGCCATGTTTGCATCTCACATGTACACACCTATGCGTACATGCAGTACAGCCATGTTTGCATCTCACATGTACACACCTATGCGTACATGCAGTACAGCCATGTTTGCATCTCACATGTACACACCTATGCGTACATGCAGTACAGCCATGTTTGCATCTCACATGTACACACCTATGCGTACATGCAGTACAGCCATGTTTGCATCTCACATGTACACACCTATGCGTACATGCAGTACAGCCATGTTTGCATCTCACATGTACACACCTATGCGTACATGCAGTACAGCCATGTTTGCATCTCACATGTACACACCTATGCGTACATGCAGTACAGCCATGTTTGCATCTCACATGTACACACCTATGCGTACATGCAGTACAGCCATGTTTGCATCTCACATGTACACACCTATGCGTACATGCAGTACAGCCATGTTTGCATCTCACATGTACACACCTATGCGTACATGCAGTACAGCCATGTTTGCATCTCACATGTACACACCTATGCGTACATGCAGTACAGCCATGTTTGCATCTCACATGTACACACCTATGCGTACATGCAGTACAGCCATGTTTGCATCTCACATGTACACACCTATGCGTACATGCAGTACAGCCATGTTTGCATCTCACATGTACACACCTATGCGTACATGCAGTACAGCCATGTTTGCATCTCACATGTACACACCTATGCGTTGACTTTACATACAGAAACATTGTATTCTGTAAAGTAGCGCGAGAGCACCCCCACCAGCACCACTTCCCTTTCGTGGTGGTGTTTGGGAGGTGGTGTCCAGTCTATAGGTCATACCTAGTACCCACACTGTGCGTTGTGCAGTCAATCCGCACTCGGTTTACCTTCTAGCGGATGCGCGTTCCACACAGTCACATTACTAACCTTATATTACGTTTGGTTGGTCACATTCCCAAATGGGAATCACTTGGAATCACTCGGAATCATTCTCGCTCGTTTGGTTGGTCAAAAAAGTGCGTTAGGTTGGTCCCATTCCAGAATGGGAATCACTGAGAATGATTCTTTTTGGACAATGATCATTCCACCTCACATGCTGGAATGAGCATTTTCATTCCGGAATCAAAAATGATAATGGTTGCCACGAGCCAAACAATGTAGCATCAGGTTCAAGTGCCTCAAATCATGCACTCAGGAGTACCTTGACTCTCTCAAGGAAACTAGAGTCGGGTAAAAGAGAAGAGAGCCGCCGTTCCACAGCGACATCATGGAATTGTTATGTCACGTGATTCCTAGTTGATTCTGGCGCGTTTGTTTGGTGAGGTGATTCTTGCCGATTCCCATTCCAGAATGGTTGTCATTTATATTCTGAAAATGCCCAACCAAACGCAACCTTAATGTGACCGGACAAGGTTTAGCACACTACGGTATTCCCACCGTATACACTTCGTTACACTGTGCCACACGACTTTCCTTTCCCTGGCTATAAAATTGAGGCGGGGCGCTCTGGCGTTACTTAATGGTACTGCAGTATACTGTAGTCTAGAGCTACAAGGTGCTTGCTTATCTCACCTGCTAGGGCTTGCTTATCTCACCTGCTAGGGCTTGGGCAGCAGATAGCATGACTCTCTGGTAGGTGTTGTTGTTGCTTGTATAAATCGATGTAGCCTGTAAGCAGCCCTCCCCATTTGTAATATTGCTGCTCTTGTTGCTCTTGCTTTTGCTGTTGTTCAGAAATGGGAGATGAAGAAAAGATACCGTTCACAGAGCAAGGGGTAAGGTGTTGTGCTGTCTGCTGCGCGCTATTCTTTCAGTTCTGCGATGGTTGTACGTGTGTGTGTGTTGTCTGGACACTGGTGGCGTCAAGTGAGCCTGAAATGGCATGCAACTTGATGCTGCTTAGTGTTTGCTCTAAGCCTGAATTGGCATGCAACTTGCTCCAGTCTTTTCTTATGTTAGGCCACTCCAAGTTATTTCTATGTTTCGCGTCACCCGCCCGCGTACCTTTTCGAATCCTTGACAAGAAAAAAAACCCTAGACGAGCCAATCGATGGCTGTTCGGGCGAACATTCTCTAGCCAGTATGGCAGATCAGAGGTTATCAGCTTCTCGATAATCTTGCATTCCAGACGATGGTACGTAGAAGGTGCGAGAGATGAAAATTTCTATTTTTCCAAGCCGTGCGGTAGGCCTAGGGCCTGCTCACCAAGCGAGCAGAGATTCCAGGTGTCAAGGACTTCGAGATTTTCCACGATTGTGATGGAGCGGGATCCCACTCGAGTCCTGTCAAAATGCAGAAGGAGCCATCCATGAAATCTCTGTATCGCTCCAGCCCAGTCTGCCAGCTGTCCTGTGACGACTTGTTGTCGTTTTGGATAGAAGTGACAGTTTAGTAGTGGTATTAGACACCCTTAGCAAACAACGTTATGTTGTAACGGTATTACCGTAAAGGGGAAACTACCGTGATTTGGGCTCGACCTTTAGCAAGATACACGCTATTTTTAGTAAGCTGTTGCCACGAGAATAGCTTTACTTAGCGTGGTACAACCATTTATGTCACCATATACGCGATACAAAGTGAAATGCGTATGGACTATGCAATATTTGGCCAAAAAACGTACACAACGATAAATCAGCCCCCATAACGTTTCTACGCTGCAGCTTCAACGCTATTTGGGTGATCAAGGTACGAGTACCGTAAAAAATAGCGTTACCGTTGTTTGCTAAGGGTGTCTATTCTGTGTGCAACATGGCTCAGTACACATACATGTAGAATGGAGTTTTGTTTTTTCTTCTGTTTTTGTTTTTTTTTCGCCCGCCCGCGTGCCTTTTCCAGAAAATATCCGACGCGAAACATAGAATTAACTTGGTGTGGCCTTATAATACTAATATGTGCACATGGTTGCCATGTACTTGTCTATGAGAGTGAACGGGTTTTTTTGTGCGTGTGTGTGTGCGTGTGTGTGCGCACGCGTGTGTGCGTGTGTGTGCGCGCGTGTGTGTGTGTGTGTGTGCGCGTGTGTTTACAGCTCGGCGTGTACAACTTGCTAAAGTTCTTGTCTTCCTTTGTTGGGTAAGTGTGTGTTATAATTTCTTGATCTAGATAGGCTGCATTACGTCATGTATCTCATTGCAGCAGGTAGGATTGGACATGGGTTGTGGCAGGTGGAGTGGAAGTTACATGCACAGTCAACCTTGTTAGTAACGACCCCGGGAATAACAAGAACTCATGAATAACGACACAATCTTCAGAGCTAGTGACCATTTGCCAGCATACTTTCAACCTCACCAATAACAACAAATCGTGAATAATGACAATTTTCTCATGTGCGATCGAGGGTCGTTGTTCGCAAGGTTGCTGTATGTTGTACTTCGAAGTATGTGTATAATTATGTTGGATGTGCAGCACTTCTAATACTTGTGATTAGCACTAGTGATAATCTCTGGGCAGCGGTGCAGCCAAGAGACTGACTTGCTAGACAAGCGTGAGCTGGGATTACCAGTATCTTTCTGCACATGAACTGCCCATGACCGGCCAATGTGGGGACCGCACTCTGTCTATATTTATGAACTGTTTGTATCTGGGAACGCACGGTCACGTTGTGTATATACATTATAATACGAGTGCCGCACACGATCAGTGTACCTTTTAACTCAGCAGCCATACACAGCCATACACAGCCATACACAGCCATACACAGCCATACGCAGCCATACGCAGCCATACGCAGCCATACGCAGCCATACGCAGCCATACGCAGCCATACACAGCCATACACAGCAGCCATACGCAGCCATACGCAGCCATACACAGCCATACACAGCCCGATCGAATTCAGCGTTCCACATGATCCATTGTCTATCGGGTTGGTGAAACAGTTCGAGTACGCAAAGTCTGAGTGTGCTTTGAGTAAGCAGACTACTACTAATAGCATTACAGTTTGATGGTTACTGGCCCACTTTTAATATACCGCACACATCTCCTCTTGATCTCTTTATCTGTGTTCATGTAGGTACACTCCCGACGAAGGGAACGAGAAAACTGACGTGAAAGAGCTTGGAGAAGCCTCTGCCAACAAGATGGACGAAAGCTCTTCCTCTGAGAATGCAGGGGATAAACCAGCCACTGGCACTGGTGACACCGCTACTGCTGATGGCGAAGGTAGGGTTTCTTGCTCCTTGTTGTTTCGCTCTGGACATAGTAGTAGTAGTAGTAGCAAGAGTATATAACCCCCCAAGAGTGTGCAACTCTGCATATGGGGTCTCCGACGGCGAAAACTCACATCACGTGTCTCAGATAAGTTCGTACTACGTACAAACGAAGGATAGCGTGCACGCAATCCGAACATCTGCCATGATCATGCTGGGGATTTGGATACCCGCGGTGAGTTTCTGCCAGAGTGCTTTTTTTATTACTCCGCTGCTCGCTAAAAACGTGCTGGAAACATACAACTACGACACTGCACCACGTGATGTGAGGTTTCGCCGTCGGCGTACCCCATAGAAATGGTATCAGGAGTTGCACACTCTTGGGGGGGGGGGGGGTTATACTCTTGGTAGTACTTGTAGTAGTAACTAGTGGCAATATGACGATGCCTGTGTCTGTGCCAGTGTACATGTATCTCAGTGTACATGTATCTTAGTCTAATTAAGAGCTGCATGCAGTGTAGTTCTTACACCACTAGTTGGTACAGCGTTGCTTTTACAGTAAGTACTGCAGATCAGTATTGTATAGTACCACAGGGCCATGTCTCACTAAGTACAGGCGTGCTTCAGGTTTCTGCTGATGAGCGGGGAGGCAGTTATGCTGTTCAAGTTCGTCTGAAGCATGCATGTACTGTAGGTAGTAATGGCGTAACCGTGGTTCTCTCTGGATTGCCCACGCTGTATTCTGACAGATGGTACTGGTGCAAAGAAGACAGATGAAGTGGCAAAGGCTGCAGTGGTCAAGGGGAAACCGCTTCTCAAGTTCATGATGGAGAAAAAGGCCGCGGCGGCTGCAGCTGCAAGTCAAGAAGAAGAGGACAAGTCCGAGGTGATGGAAGTGGTTGATTCGCCGCCACCGGCCAATAGCTCAACAGCTGCAGCTAGCACAGTGACGCAGTCTAATCCTAGATTTGGCGTAGCCGCCACAGTTGCCGCCATTGCTTCAGGGCTGGCTGATAAACCATCCTTCACTGGTGGTCCGATTGCAACGGCAACAAGCACATCGAGGACAGGTAACTTGCCATGGCCTCTAGGGATTCATGCTTCGGTAAGCAGTTCACTGCCGTCGTCATCATCAGTAGCTGTATCAACAGCAGCACCACCGGCAGTAAGCATGCCTACACCGTGGGCCAGACCACCAGCACCAGCAGCAGTGTCTGTGCCGCTACAGAGCAGCAGCAGCAGACCTAGTGCAACAGTTGCTAGTCAGCAGTCAACTCATCCCAAGGTGTCCATTGCTGGTGCTGGTGTTGTGCCTCCACGGCCCTTCATGCCCGGTGTTGTGCCATTGCAAGGCACATCCCAAGTTCGCCCAGGCCATCCTCCTGCCCGCCCTCCATTCACGAATACCGGTGGTACCTTTCCTCCACGACCAGCTGTGCCTCAGGTGCCACCAATGCATCAACACCAAGCACAGCCAGCACAACAGCAGAAGCAGCAGCCACCGCCGCAACAGATACCGCCTGCTTTCCCATCACCAGGAATGGGCAATTTTGCCAATGGACAGGTAGCTCCTGCTCCTGGATCTGGTGGCATACAGCAGTTCTCCCCTGTACCTCCTGGCCCTCCATCCGCTCCTAACACACCGAATCGTCCACAACCATTTGGTTCTGCCCCTGGTCCAGGTCAGCAGCAGCTACCACCATCTTCAGTAGCAGGTCCTGCACCTCCAGATGCCCCTGTGCGGCCAATGCAGGGACCTCCAGTAGGTATGCCTCCGGGAGGGCAGTTTGTCGGTCCACCGCCACTACCACCTGTTTTAGGCATGCGACCGCCATTCGGTCCACCTGGCCCTAGAGGCACCCTCCCTCCTGGCCCACCCGGCTCTCTCCCTCCCGGCCCACCCGGACCTGGAGGCTCCCTCCCTCCCCGCCCCACTGCCCCACCCGGCTCTCTCCCTCCCGGCCCACCCGGACCTGGAGGTTCCCTCCCTCCCGGCCCACCCGGACCTGGAGGCTCCCTCCCTCTCCGCCCCACTGGCCCACCCGGCTCTCTCCCTCCCGGCCCACCCGGACCTAGAGGTTCCCTCCTTCCTGGCCCACCCGGACCTGGAGGCTCCCTTCCTCCCCGCCCCACTGGCCCACCCGGCTCTCTCCCTCCCGGCCCACCCGGACCTGGAGGTTCCCTCCCTCCCGGCCCACCCGGACCTGGAGGCTCCCTCCCTCCCCGCCCCACTGGCCCACCCGGCTCTCTCCCTCCCGGCCCACCCGGACCTGGAGGTTCCCTTCCTCCCGGCCCACCCGGACCTGGAGGTTCCCTCCCTCCCGGCCCACCCGGACCTGGAGGCTCCTTCTCTCCCCGCCCCACTGGCCCACCCGGACCTGGTGGCTCCCTTCCTCCCGGCCCGCGGCCACCCTTCCAACCTTCTGTTGGTATTAACCTGCCACCGCCTAATGTAAGTGGCCCTGAATCCAGTGTTGGCGGGGCTTCTGGAGACGTGGGCTCATCAGATGTGAAAGCTCAGTATGCGCAAGCTGGAGGCCCGTCCAATCGCCGTCTGCTGATGCCCCTAAGCCCTGCAGACCAGCAACGACCAGGAAATGATGCTAGTCCTGGCATTGAGCGGCACATTGGTGCTTTGCCTTCTGGCAATAATGACGATGATAGTCCGCAGCAACAACGCACCACTGCTGATCAACGTGTGCCAAATTTCCCAAGCATGCCTGACTCTCGTAGACCTGGTGAGCAAAGCCAGCACTCCTTTAATCATTTACAATCAGGGCCCGACCACCAGCATGAAGGTAATACTGTGAGAGGATTTCCTGATCAAGGTCCGCCACCTCCTCACCTCGATCATCATCAACGCCAGCAGCAGCAGCAGCATCACACAGGTCCTGGTGGACCACCACCACCAGCAGAGTTTCGGCATTTAGGTGAACCGGAACACTTCCGGGAAGCAGATGGCCATGAGCGTATGCATGCATTCAATAACGACAACAACAACAGGCCCAGAGATGAATTTCAGCCACCTAGCCACCGGCATGATCAGCCAGGACATCACCAGCACCCTGACGATCCCCATGATCACCATCATCATCCGGATCATCATCATCATGATCACGAACCCGTGGCGGCGCATCATTTCGAGCACCACCATCACGAGCATGAACGCGAGCGTGGCCCGCCTTCAATTGATGACCAGCCACCGTGGCACCGTGAGTCGAACCGCGACTTTGACGGCCGCGATGACGGTCAGCAGGCACCACCTCCTTACTTTGATCATCACCTGGCCCGACCAGCAGGAGCAGCACATACACACCATCATGCTGCTGCCTCACATCACCATCATGAGCATCACGACCATCACGACCATCACGACCATCACGACCATCATGACCAGCACCGTCTTCATCGTAGCCGGTCTCCGCGTGACAGCCGAGAACGAGATGAGTACTATGAGCGGGACTTTGATAACCGACGGCAGCAGCAGCATCGTCACACTGATGAACGGCATTATGAACGCAACGAGTCACATCGCCTGCCTCCAAGACGCGGCCGATTTGACGACAATTACTGAGGAGCCGACAAACTGTTTCCCCCTGTGGTTAGAAGTTCTTTCTTTTTATTCTACTTTTGGACATTGCTAACCACTATTGCATTTGAAGTTGCGGGTGGCTTTCACCTGCCTTGATGCCTGGATAGGCATTATGTTTATATCACCACGGAGACCTTCTGCTGCTCCTGCTTGCACACGTTGTACATAATGCACAAATCACTATACTACTTTGGCTCGTGTACTGTACAATATTGCTATGGACATACTGTCAGTTATTCGTTGACTGTTGCTGCTGCTGCTGCTGTTACAGTCATGGTCGTGTTGTCTTACTTAGCGTTAAGTGTCTTGTCCCCCGTGCATCCTGCTGTATGTACTGTATGTACTGTGCGGTGCGGGGCTTACCAGCTTGCTACCGTCCGTGTCCCATGTGTTCATTACGCATTCGCCATTATTCCTTTTCACTTGAACATTCATCATTAGTTGTGAATAATCACCACTGATAATAGGCTGATGATATTCGCCACAGCATCTGATATATCCTACAAAGTAATATTTATTGGTTTGACGGCCAGTTATCATAGCGTGATTCATGCTGGTCCACATCTCTACTCTTTGTGTCCAATGGCCAGAATGGGAAATGCTTGATTCCGACAGAATGCTACAGTTTAGCTTTGTACACGGTTCAGTGTTGTATGGCCATGGCTTTCCACCAGTTCTTTGCATGCTGGTAAAGCCGATGTGAACTGAAGAAGTACCCATCCTTGTCTGGAGAAGGGAGGGGGGGGGGGGTATAGTGTAGAGTGCAGCCAAGGGGGGGGGGGGGTTGTAGTGTAGAGTGCAGCCAAGCCGACTTGAGTACACACACTTTACACACAAAGTAAAAATTAATATGTGAAAATAAACTGCTGAACTTCAATCATGTAGCAAGCATGTGTGCATGCATACCAATGGTATGGCAAGTATAGCAATCAGATGGATGAAATGAGCAGCAACAGGATTGCATTAGTTGTTAGTCTGTCCCCACAGAATAACGCGGAAAAATTCCTAAAATTATGCGCATAATTATGCGGGCGAAAACAGGCAAATATGCGGGATTATGCGGCAAATACGCGGGTTGATGCGGTCATTGTGCACGAGTTTTCTGTCACTGGTACAACTTTAGCGTGCAGTCTCATGCAAGAATACAACTTTGTCGTACAAACTCATGAACCCATACGACTTTGTAGTACATTTTCAAAAGCATGCACTATTTTCTTGTACATTTCCCTGAATAACGTGGGATTTATGCGAAATCTCACGAAAACGCGGATGATGGCCAATAACGCGGAAAATTGCGCGTCCACGGAATCGCGGTATCCTGTGGGGACAGGTTAGTCATAGCACTAAATTCACAAAAGACCTAATCACCTAATCACCTAATCAAGGCCGATCGAGTTCTCAGATGACATAAATTCTTCCGTCCCATTCTTCGCAGTTGACGTCGTGTTCAGCTAGCCACTAGTTCATGGGCATACATGTATATGCATGATTGTACAGTTGCTCGGGCACGGCTAAATACAACTACAGACTACTAGTGCTGCTACTACTACAGTGTCCATCCGTGCAGGCACCAGAACAGCCGCAGCACCTCAGCCACTGTCCATGCATTCCTACGGTGTACTATTTATGTGTATACAAATTACGTGTCATAAAGTAGCCATGCTACATATGCGTGTATCTTACATGACTTACAGCGCTCACGAGAAATGGAGTGGTGTCAATGTCACACACCGTAGAGGGCACAGTGCCCTCAACTGCTACTTCCGTATTGCTCAAGAAACTCAGGGAAATACAGCTTGAGCACTGAGGGTACAGCAACGTGTCTTGCCACCACAAGTTCGGCCCAGGCAGGCTTGTCCCGAAACTCTCCTGATTTCTCCATGCACTACTAAAACCTGTGTGGGTGCCGGAATATGGAAAACTAAGGCACTTGTTCATTCACTGTCTGTAGTTCGGTGTTCGTCTGTAGCTCACTGCCAATCAATGGCAGCACAAACTCGTGGATGATTTTTAGAAGACTTTGCCAGAAGTGCTTACATCTGGCAGTCCAGTGTAGGTCGGGTTGTCACAAGAGTTCACGGGACGCCTGGCGAGGTCATCGTACAAGGGATTCACAAACCCTGGCTCTTCGTCGCATTCCTTTGCTGCAACCGCCGCTCCCGCTGTCGCCGTCGCTCCTGCTGTTGCCGTCGCTCCTGCTGTCGCTGTCGCCGTTGGCGACGCCACCGCCGGTGACTGCGGTGGCGGTGACTGCGGTGGCGACGCGGCGGTGTTGTTATGGAAACGTATTGCCGAGCCCGTCACACTGATGCTAGTGCCAGCGTCAGCCGATGCCCGCAAGGCAGCCGTCGAGCTCACCGACATTGAATGAAGCAACAGCGCTTTACGTCGGCCATGGCGCCGCCGCAGCACAATGCAGACGAGAGCGACGATGATGAGAAGGAGAGCGATCATTGCCACTATGATGCCAATGGTTGATCCCGACATGCTTGACGAGCCTTTGCTTTCCAGTGCATTGCGGCCATCATCTACACACACACACACACACAAACAGTACACGGAGTCAATAGGGATTGCGTACTGTACATGCATAACATGTTCCTGGTCAGCAGCATCATTCCTTCTTGCACGTGCAACCCCTAAGCATCTTACCCGGAGAGCATCGCGATGCGACATCACCTGGCTGACAATCACACACGCCAGTTACAGGATGGCAGTAGGAACCTTGATCTTCTCCAGTGCATGGTGGGCATGTGCCGGCACAACCCGCTCCAAATGTTCCACTCGGACAGCCTGGAAGACAAACGAATCACAATGCCGCATACAACCAGATTTGACAACACACGCACATTCAGGATTTTCATTTACGCAACAGTGGTGATCAGGACAGTGGTGATCGGGACAGTGGTGATCGGGATAGTGGCGATCGAGATAGTGGTGATCGAGATAGTGGTGATCGAGATTGTGGTGATCGGGATAGTGGTGATCGGGATAGTGGTGATCGGGATAGTGGTGATCGGGATAGTGGTGGCAGTGACGGCAATGGTGTTCTGTAGTGTAGGACAGTCTGCTCGACTTCCCCAGTAATACAGTATACCGTATACAGTATACAGTATACCGTATACAGTATACCGTATACAGTATACAGTATACCGTATACAGTATACAGTATACAGTATACAGTATACAGTATACAGTATACAGTATACAGTATACAGTATACAGTATACAGTATACAGTGTACGGTTACTATAAGCAATATCTTACCTACATGTAGCTCTAGTCACAGCCTAGTGTCTAAAAGGGCTCATCCAGAGAGTCGCGGACACATGTACAGGTACAGCGAAAATCAGGATACATGCATACATCTAGATACATGCATACATCTAGATTCTGATAGATACATGCATACATCTAGATTCTGTTGTTGTTTGTAGATACATTGTATATAGACTTACTCTGTTCACAGCTGTCCCCAGTCCAGCCCGGCCGACAGAGACACGCCCCCGTCGTCGGATCACAGCTGCCTTGATTGGCGCAGGTGCATGTACGGCCACACTCGTCGGCCACTGACCATGACCCGTCGTTGCACGGGCTGCTGCACGTTGACCCTGGTGATGACGACATCGCAATGTCCATGTCCATGCACACACACCGACAACACACCACGTCCATGCACACACACCGACAACACACCACGTCCATGCACACACACCGACAACACACCACGTCCATGCACACACACCGACAACACACCACGTCCATGCACACACACCGACAACACACCACGTCCATGCACACACACCGACAACACACCACGTCCATGCACACACACCGACAACACACCACGTCCATGCACACACACCGACAACACACCACGTCCATGCACACACACCGACCACACACCACGTCCATGCACACACACCGACAACACACCACGTCCATGCACACACACCGACAACACACCACGTCCATGCACACACACCGACAACACACCACGTCCATGCACACACACCGACAACACACCACGTCCATGCACACACACCGACAACACACCACGTCCATGCACACACACCGACAACACACCACGTCCATGCACACACACCGACAACACACCACGTCCATGCACACACACCGACAACACACCACGTCCATGCACACACACCGACAACACACCACGTCCATGCACACACACCGACAACACACCACGTCCATGCACACACACCGACAACACACCACGTCCATGCACACACACCGACAACACACCACGTCCATGCACACACACCGACAACACACCACGTCCATGCACACACACCGACAACACACCACGTCCATGCACACACACCGACAACACACCACGTCCATGCACACACACCGACAACACACCACGTCCATGCACACACACCGACCACACACCACGTCCATGCACACACACCGACAACACACCACGTCCATGCACACACACCGACAACACACCACGTCCATGCACACACACCGACAACACACCACGTCCATGCACACACACCGACAACACACCACGTCCATGCACACACACCGACAACACACCACGTCCATGCACACACACCGACAACACACCACGTCCATGCACACACACCGACAACACACCACGTCCATGCACACACACCGACAACACACCACGTCCATGCACACACACCGACAACACACCACGTCCATGCACACACACCGACAACACACCACGTCCATGCACACACACCGACAACACACCACGTCCATGCACACACACCGACAACACACCACGTCCATGCACACACACCGACAACACACCACGTCCATGCACACACACCGACAACACACCACGTCCATGCACACACACCGACAACACACCACGTCCATGCACACACACCGACAACACACCACGTCCATGCACACACACCGACAACACACCACGTCCATGCACACACACCGACAACACAACAAAAGACAAGAGTATGTGTAGTCATGTTAGAAATACATTTACAGTGAAACCTGAAACCCTAGCTCAGTGGACGCCCTTAGTGCAGCAGAAACTGTCCTGTCCTGATATGCAAGGACTCCGCTTGATCCAGGGATGCAAGTTCGATCCACAGCAGGCCGTTGCATGAACATTTATCCGGTCAATACAGGATTCCGCTAGGTACCGGGTTTGGCAAACACATGTTTTACTGTATGAGAGAGCTTGGTAGCTCAGGGCCCTACGCTATATGCTTTGTTGCCTAGCTCATCGTGCATGTTGTTAGAACTGATGGAAGTGTTTTTTTTCCTTTGATTAGCTACATCATTGTATTGCAAAAACGTTTCAATGAGTTACTGAAGTAACGTTTTCTGCATAGCTACGGGACCGGCGCTGACTCTGCCGATCACGGGCGTTCTGGAGTCGACGGGATGTCTGTCCTGACGTTTCCTGGGACCGGCGCTGACTCTGCCGATCACGGGCGTTCTGGAGTCGACAGGATCTCTCTTCCGACGTTTCCTGTGACCGGCGTTGACTCGCCCGTTCACGCTTATTTTGGAGACGACAGGATCTCTCTTCCAGAGTATGTTTTTGCTGACGCATCCTATCACCTATTCGGCAACTAACGTCCATTCTAATTGCATTTCCTCCTCGTCTCCCTATTTCTTTCCAGAAAATCTCCCTATACACCAGAGAGTCGTATACATAATACGACGAATATTGTGGCCAGCTGTCTGTGGCCAGCTGTGTTTGATGGTACGGTACGGTACGGTACGGGACAGATACGGGAGCCAGCAAATATTGTGGCCAGCTGTTTGTGGCCAGCTGTGTTTGATGGTACGGTACGGTACGGGACAGATACGGGATAGCACCAGGCGTGACACAAACAAACAAATACCAAATTAAATCTGTGTGGACCCTGGCTAGCGCCAGACGTTACTTCTTCTGCATAGCTACGGGAATAAAGTTATATTGATTGATGACTGGCTACTTGTACGCTGAGCAATGATCATGGATGTTTACCTACAGTACAGGCCAGCCATACAGGACTGAACCTGGGCTAGGCTGTATGCTGTAGAAATGCAGGCAGTCGTTAAATACGGATTGTCAAAGGGGAAGTTAAGGCAAAAATCAAAATTTCACCAGTTGCAGTCTTCGGGGTGCTGAGTCGAATGGTCTTGGTCCTAGAAAGCTGAGACGCTCCCTTCCTACTTGAATCCCAATCGAACTCGCGCACTTCCACCGAAACTGGGTGACTGCGCCCTACTAGATGAGGATTTGTATGCAAAATGTCACTAAAAGCGCCATTTCGTTCTTATAAAAGCACGGATGACCGCGATTGGTCCATGTGTTGTAGTCTTTTGGACGCTGAGTCGACTCCTTTTGGTCCGAAAAGGCTGCGATGCAGCGTTCCTCCTTTATTCCCAATCAAACATGGTTGAACAAGCGGTCACATGCTCCTGGGTGCCCAAATCACCTGGTCACCACGCCAGCAGGCGACAACTTTCACACCAAGGTTGAACTCGAGTTCAACTCGAGTGACAGGAGTGCACCCAAAAAAGGTCAAACAGGCTAGTAAGTTGTACCCTGCAGGCACGGTGACCAAGTGACTGGTGTACGCAGGAGCACGTGACCGCTTGTTCAACCATGTTCGATTGGGAATAAAGGAGGAACGCTGCATCGCAGCCTTTTCGGACCAAAACCAGTCGACTCAACGTCCAAAAGACTACAACATATGGGCCAATCCCGGTCATCCGTGCTTTTATAAGAACGAAATGGCGCTTTAAGTGACATTTTGCATACAAATCCCCATCTAGTAGGGCGCAGTCACCCAGTTTCGGTGGAAGTGCGCGAGTTCGATTGGGATTAAAGTAGGAAGGGAGCGTCTCAGCTTCCCCGGACCACGACCATTCGACTCAGCACCCCGAAGACTACAACTGGTGAAATTTTTATTTTTTGCCTTAACTTCCCCTTTAAGACTCCCTGAAGAAAACGAAGTTTACCATCGTGATCAGAAACCTCAAGCCCCATTGTGATCAGCAGTTATCTGCTTGTCGACAAGTGTACAAGGAGCACCTCAGTGACGCCATAAGTATTTAACACGTGTGATATCAACTACTTCGAAGTACCTGTAGACATGTACAGTACCCACCAAGCCGAGATCGCCAACACAATCACTTTACTTGATCATTGCCATTCAACTGAGGCCATCAGCTTACCTTGATGAGCTCCGTGTGGATCACAACGACATTCACCATTGGAAATTTCACAGGTAGCATTGTTTTGGCACGAGCATCGAACAGAACATCCATAGCCCCACGTCTGCAGAAGCGAGACAGAGAGAAGGGGGGGGGGGGGGAGTGAGGCTCAACATGGAACACAAATCACATCGCATCAGCAGGGAGGTTACCATATCCCCGTTTGGTCTTCGAAGGAATCGATCGGTACAGCTCTAATCACCACGCGCAGGGTAGGGGAAGTACATGTACAATCATGTGTATTGGAATTACTACTGTATTTAATGGTGGTTTAGCGTGTGCGCTAAGCCCTGTTAACGAACGTGGAACATCTACCACTCATACTTAGTCTGATGATCATGCATCTGATTATGATGTCATTGCTATACATGCGCATGCGCAGCGCGCGCCACTCTCCCACGCATGCATTCCAAATCTTGCTTTAGAGAGAGAGAAGGAGAAAAGAGAGACTCCTTTGTCACTTTTGCTTTCTGACGACTTGACTGTTCACTGGTTTGTCCGTCAGTGTCAATTTCCTACATTTTTCAACGGACATGCCAAGAACACGGAGCACCTCACGGGGTGCAAGCGCTGCTGGCACTGACGCTGACGGTCCCCCAGCTCTATACCCGTATCCGCAGCGGGCTGTGAATTCTGCGAATTCTCAAGTCCATCGGAGAGCGAGGTCCCGTGTGATCCATGCTCATGGGCACATTTCAGCCAATGCGGACCAGGTGACTTCTCCTGCGCCGTCACAACCAGCTCCTCTCACCCTGAGCGACCTGACTGGTGTTATCCAGCCCCTCCTGGAGCGCGTGGAGCGCTTGGAATCCAACGTCGTCGCCCCTACCACCTCGCCCATTGCCGCACCAGCACCAGCACCAGCATCAGCTCCTCTCCCGCTGGGGCAGCCTTCCCCGATGCACTTGGCTTGCGCAGCCGGCTCTCCAGGACTCCCCGTCATCCCTCCACGGCTACGGGAACGTATCACACGAGGTGAGTTTGTCGAATTTGGGGACTTGTTGCCTGAAGCCATGTCTGGCAGTAGTGATGTCCTGCAGTTGTCGTTGGTGAACGGCAGGTCCGTTGAGCTGGTGCAGAGCTCGTCCACTCCCCAGCCCTCCAAGCGCCGAGTCCATGACTTGGCGACGTGGTTAGAGGCCTTCACCTTGTTCACCAGAGTCCTGGTCGATGCGTCGCCGGACCAAGCTCCAGATTTGCTGGCGTACCAAGCCAACATCATCGAGGCCAACAACAATTATCTGACCGACGCGTGGCTGACCTATGACCGTCGTTTCCGTGCTGGTCTTGCTGCCATGCCGCACCTGTATTCCTGGCGGCAACTGGACCCTAACCTCTGGCAGTCCTGCTTCACGAGCCGCGGGCGCCCTATCTGCTCGCGTTGTTCTCTCGTGCACCCATCTCCAGCCCCGCATTGCCCCTTTCGTGGAGGGCTCCCTCTTGCGCAGCACGCAGGCGGGAGCCAGTCAGCCACCAGCCCAGCTCCTCGTCACGATGGCCGCCAGATCTGCCGGAATTACAACAACGGCGCCTGCACATACCCGTCCTGCATACGGGCCCATGTCTGTCTGTCATGCCGCGGCAAACACCCAAAGAAGACTTGCACCCGAGCGGCCTCTCAGTCTTCCCAGTGACGTCGTCACTCCAGTCAACGTGCCTCGGCTAACTGCACTGCTAGCTGCTCACCCTGATGCCATGTTTCGTGATTATGTATGTGCTGGCATGTTTAACGGCTTCTCGATTGGTCACACCACTCCTCTGGTATCATGCATTCAATCTGTCAATCATCCGTCTAGTCTCTGCAATAAACAATTTGTCACCCTGTACCTACAGTCTTGTTGCGATGCTGGGGAAACAGCTGGTCCGTTTGCTGAGCCGCCATATCAGCTGTTTCAAACCTCGGGTTTGGGCCTGATCCCAAAATCCAATGGCAAATTTCGCCTCATCCATGACCTATCCTCCCCCACTGGCCGCAGTGTCAATGATGGTATTTCCCGGGAGTCATTCAGCTTGGAGTATGACACTGTCGATTCGGCTATCTCCTATATCATGAAGTTCGGCCGTGGTTGCTACCTGACCAAAGTGGACATTCGAAACGCCTTCCGATTATGCCCTGTTGCCCCCTCTGACTGGCACTTGTTGGGTATCTCTTGGGATGGTCGTTACTATTTCGAAAAAGTCCTCCCGTTCGGCCTTCGGTCAGCTCCGTACATATTTGACAAGTTTGCATCTGCCCTTCATTGGGTTCTGGAGGACACATGCCGCCTTCCCCATCTCATTCATTATCTGGATGACTTCCTGAATGTATCGCCTCCCAGTCTTCCTCTTGCCCAGCACCAGAAGTCACTACTGCTCGACCTGTTTGCATATTTACAGGTCCCAGTTGCACCTGAGAAGGTTGACGGCCCCTCTACGGTTCTCACCTTCCTGGGCTTAGAGCTGGACACAATGGCTCTGGAGATCCGCCTTCCACCCTCAAAGCTGACTAAGCTATCTACCACCGTGTCGGCCCTCGTCCAATCCGGCCGGGTTCAGAAACGCGACCTCGCCTCCGTATTGGGCAAACTCTCGTTCGCGTCCAGAGCTGTACCAGCTGGTCGCACATTCCTGAGACGCCTGTACGACCTGGACAGAGCAACTCGATCAACACCATTGCACCAATGGCTACGCATTTCGGCATCGGCAATGGCAGACCTGTTGTGGTGGGCAGAGGCCCTGACCATATGGAATGGGAAGTCATTCTTCCTGGTGGATGAGTGGACGCCAGCCCCCGACATGCAACTACAGACTGATGCCAGCGGCACTCACGGTTATGGTGCCTTCTACAACGGCCGGTGGCTGAGAGGAGAGTGGACAGCCCAGAACGAGAACGAGAACATTGAGTTCAAAGAAATGTATGCTATCATAGTTGCCTGCGCGACCTGGGGTTCGGAGTGGAGCAGGCGACGCATTCAGTTTCAGTGTGACAACAAGGCCGTGGTGGACTGTATACGCTCCGGTACCTGCCGTTCACCGCCAGTCATGACACTTATCCGGGCATTGTATCTGCTGTGTATTGAACATGACTTCTTGGTGTCAGCTGTCCACATTCCTGGTGTCACTAACACTGTCGCCGATGCATTGTCTCGCAATTTGCTGCAGGTATTCAGGCACCAGGCCCCGGAAGCAGCAGCCGATCCAGATCAGCCAGTCTTGCCAACTCTCCGTTGACAGACTCTGTGCTACAGCTAGCAGCACTGGCAATAGCACCATCCTCCCGCCGGACGTATTCTACCGCCGAGACCCGCTACTTCCAGTTCTGCCAAGTGCATGCCTGCAACCCATTGCCGGGCGACGACTTTACTTTGTGCTATTTTGCTGCCGAGTTGTTCAGGACTCTTCAGCCTCGATCTGTCCGTGTCTACATGTCGGCAATCCGCAACCTTCATGTGGAACTTGGCTTTGCTTACCCGTCGGGCCCAACAACTCTCCTCGCTAGGGTCCTGCGGGGCATCGACAGGTCGTCATCGACACAGCGTCATCGTCTGCCGATAACCACTCCACTTCTCAGGGAGATCTGCCGGCATGTTGCCGTTCCACGCATGCGGCACCCTCACGACAAGGCCATGCTAAGGGCAGCTTTTTCCTTGGCGTTTCATGGGTTCTTCCGTTGTGGAGAACTGACTGCTGGCCTGAGGCGATGTGATGTGACGATCAGTACTGACCAGCGGTCGTTATCGGTAAACGTGCGCTCATCTAAGACGGACCCCGACAGCACGGGCCACACAGTATTGGTTGGAGCCAGCACGGACGCACTGATCTGCCCAGTGCAGGCCATGGCAAACTACCTGGCGTTTCGCCCCGGCGGCGACCATCTGTTCACTTATGCTAATGGCCAGCCGCTTACAAGAAATGCAGTGTCCTCTGAACTGCGCAACCTGCTGCCACTCTGTGGGGTCACGGACCCGAGTGCATATGCCAGTCACTCTTTCCGGATTGGCGCCGCAACATCAGCGGCCATGGCAGGTGTCCCCGAACACATCATCCGTATCATGGGTAGATGGCGCAGTGATGCGGTCCACCGCTACATCCGGGCTGCGACAGCTGACACCCTGCGAGTGTCACGTCAATTAGCTGCAGTTCAAAACCATCAATGGTAGCTGCGGGTTAGTGACCACATCATGCCTGAACTGCTTAGCTTTAGCTTTACATTGCTGCTGTCAGTACAGCACAATACACCAGTCGTATTTCATTATTACTCTCATGCCATATTGGGGATATTGGGAACGGGCAGTCTATCTCCGCAGCTGGCTCATTTCAATCACTACCGGTCGCAGCTCCTGCCCACGGCAGGCCGACCGTCTCTCGTTCACACTCTGTGTGCTCCAGGTCACAGCTCCTGCGCAGAGCAGGCCGACCTGTCTGTCTCTCTCTCACACACACTATGTGTGCACCGGGTCACAGCTCCTGCGCAGAGCAGGCCGACCTGTCTTTCTCATGCACGCCAGCTGCTCCGCCCAATATCCCTGATATGCCAACCAGAAAACAATGTGTTCTGAGCTGGGTGCATGCCTGTATGTGGAGAGTGCGTTAATGGTGGTTTAGCGTGTGCGCTAAGCCCTGTTAACGAACGTGGAACATCTACCACTCATACTTAGTCTGATGATCATGCATCTGATTATGATGTCATTGCTATACATGCGCATGCGCAGCGCGCGCCACTCTCCCACGCATGCATTCCAAATCTTGCTTTAGAGAGAGAGAAGGAGAAAAGAGAGACTCCTTTGTCACTTTTGCTTTCTGACGACTTGACTGTTCACTGGTTTGTCCGTCAGTGTCAATTTCCCCTTCCCTCCCAACCCCATTCGACTGGGGATCACTATCTCTCCGTCACTGTCACCATAATTTCCTCAATAACAGTGTCAGTACAACTCTTGTCAATATACTTATATCGGGTGAGGGCAGTCTATCTCCGCAGCTGGCTCATTTCAATCACTACCGGTCGCAGCTCCTGCCCACGGCAGGCCGACCGTCTCTCGTTCACACTCTGTGTGCTCCAGGTCACAGCTCCTGCGCAGAGCAGGCCGACCTGTCTGTCTCTCTCTCACACACACTATGTGTGCACCGGGTCACAGCTCCTGCGCAGAGCAGGCCGACCTGTCTTTCTCATGCACGCCAGCTGCTCCGCCCAATATCCCTGATATGCCAACCAGAAAACAATGTGTTCTGAGCTGGGTGCATGCCTGTATGTGGAGAGTGCGTTAACGCAAACAAATGCACACCTACATGTGTACTGTTATTATGACACTGTATGGCGATGTTTGCGACCCTGTGATGACCCCAGAGAATATCCACCGGGTCTCAATATCTACACAGGAACACAGGGTGCAGGACCGGTCGACCTTACATAGTTTGTGCACGTGTTGCTGCAGAATTCTCCAATGTAACCCGGCCGAGTACACGTGCACTGTCCAGTGATGCGGTCACATGTTGACACACCGGTCTTGCATGCACAGGTCAGAGCACAGTCAGGACCGTAAACACCTGCATTGCATGGCAACACAACAACACACACACACACACACACACACACACACACACACACACACACACACACACACAAGAGAAATGTCACGTGAAAACAGTCAACCTTGTGAACCTTACAAATCTTCAGACCTAGCGACCATTTGACTGCGTACTTTTAAGATCACGAATAACGACACCTTTCTCATGCATTATCGATGTCGTTATTGTCAAGGTTGGCTGCACGTTTTTTCATATAATCATTACTTGACTGGATATGGGGTTTGGCTTATTGGACGTGGACGGGTGATAAAAGCAGTCCCCATAACTTCACAGAGCATCATACCTAGCACATTACTAGGACCAAGAGTACTTTTTAAACAGTGTTTATGTACTCGTGCTAGTACTGAAGGCAGCCAAGCGCAGAACTACAAGGAAACGATAACAGTTAATTCTAACATTTCAACACGACAGCAATGACCTTCAAGGACGGCCGTCGCACCCGTATACTAACGCATCCTGTACGCGAATGGTTGTAAGGAAGCCGGACATTGTTTCTCACTCACCCTCCAGACAAGGGTCGGAACACGTCAGTCCAGTCCAGCCACTGGTACAGTTACACGCACCGTCCACAGCGTCACAGCCACCGTCGCCGTTCAAACACTGACAGACATTGTTACAGTCCGCTCCAAATGTGCCCTGGTCGCAAGGCTGATCGCATGCAGTTCCTGAATGTGCAGTTGTAGTAGTCACCGGGTACACACAGAAAACAAACACACGTACGTCTGTGTTGTGCGTGCTCCAAAAGGAAAGAGAGGTTGCTTCCTGTTTTGCTCAAAGAATAATAATGTTATTCTTGCAGCATTTCATCGTCACTGATATCTACAGCTCTAACAACGTTTGTTGATGTTTCCTCGCATGTAGTACTTCTATGAGCTAACCATGAAGCAAGACACATTAGTGGGTCATACAAGGACATGTATCATCCAATGCATGTATTCAGTCTTTGTGTGTACATTTAAAACAAGGGCCAATGTGGCCACTGGTAGACCTTTTTGCAAAAGTCTGCCAAACATGATACTACAATTGTAGATGGTGAGTATGTAGTGTGTTTAGTATGTAGTGTGTTTAGTATGTAGTGTGTTTAGTATGTAGTGTATTTTGAATGCGTAGATACTACTAGTAAGTTCATTTACAATTCACTTTGGGAATGCTCTGCACAAGCAGTTACTCACCTTTACGCCCTGGCCGGCATGAGCATGTACCGTCCACATTGCTGCACACAGCATTACTATGGCAACCACATGCCTGTCGGCAACCATCACCATAGTAGCCGGCAGGGCATGGCTGGCTGCAGGTTGTATTCATGTAGCCCGGTGCACACATACACAGCCCAGTGACGTGATCACATGTAGCTCCATTCCGACACTGACAGGTGTGCTCACAGCCACTACCGTACGATCCATCTGGGCATGGCTGACTGCAGTCAGTGCCGTGCCATCCTGCCAGACAAGCAATGCCAACACGGCATAGAGTGAGGGAGAGCAAGACAGGGAGAAAGAGAGCAAGAGAGCGAGAGAGCAAGAACAAGAGCGAGAGCGAGAGCGAGAGAGAGAGAGAGAGAGAGAGAGAGAGAGAGAGAGAGAGAGAGAAAGCGAGAGCGGGAGAGAGAGAGAGAGAGAGAGAGAGAGAAAGCGAGAGCGGGAGAGAGAGAGAGAGAGAGAGAGAGAGAGAGAGAGAGAGAGAGAGAGAGAGAGAGAAAGAGAGAGAGAGAGAGAGAGAGAGAGGAAGGGAGGGAGGGAGGGAGGGAGGGAGGAGGAAAAGGAGGAGGAGGAGGTGAAGGAGAGAGAGAGAGAGAGAGAGTGGGGGGGGGGGGGGATACAACCTTGTTCAATGTCTGTTGATCACCTCAACATGTTGATAATAATACATACCTGGCTTGACTGTCTATATGACTACCAGAACTGGCCACTGATCTTGTGATATTCAAATACTTAGTTACAACTACTTTGGACATCAGCACACAAGCGTAAGCTCACTGCATGAGTGCATGTCACACCAGAGTCACATGACATACTTGTGTCACATGACATACTGGGTCACATGATATACTGGGTCACATGACATACTGGGTCACATGACATACTGGGTCACATGACATACTGGGTCACATGACATACCTGGGTCACACACGCAGAGGCCATCAACATGGTTGCAAGATCCACTGGCTGCGCAGACACATCGACCTGCACATCGTCGGCCGTACGTACCTGCTTCACACTGATCAGAACACCTGCACAATAGGGAGTGCACAGACACAAACACCAACGCCGCTGATGAACCTTGACAGGTGATATCATCGGTTTTGTAGTTAAAGCTACATGTTATCCCGTCTCAGTCTGCCCAGCCGAAGCACCATGTACATTTTATTATTGTCTGGAGTGAAACTCTGAGTACAGTGTAATGGCAACACAAGGACTTGGTTGTATCATTGCTGTGTGAGAATAGGATTGTATGTAGTGCGTTGAACCGTTGACACTAACAGGAAGTTATTTAAAATCTTCAACCAGTTCTGATGATACAGTGAATCAGAAATAGAAGAGACAATTTATATGTATGTGTGTGTGTATATGTGTGTGTGTATGTGTGTGTGTGTGTGCATATGTGTACGTGTATGTGTGTATGTGTGTGTGTATGTGTGTATGTGTGTTTATGTGTGTATGTGTGCATATGTGTATGTGTATGGGTTGGTTCACATATCGCCGGTACGCGCCGGGAGTCACCGGCGGTGGGCTTCTTGCAACCTCTCCCGGCGCATTGCGATTGTGTGAACCAGTGCAGTCGTAACAAAATCATACGGTAAAATATCGCAAGGGACCGCCGGCAAAGTTGGACAGTGCCCAACTCTTGCGATCTGCCCCGGCGCCGATCCCGTACAATTCTGACCAAAAGTGGTTTGTGAACCGTTCGCGCCGGTGATCGCCGGCTGCCGGGAGCCAGACTTTGTCAAAATATCAAACCAATACTTGTCCTAAATTTTCCTAAATTGAAGCTAGAGAGGAGGTCCGTTCGCCATTCTTGTAGTCGCTTCAAGGTGGCAAATAAGTCAGCATACCAGCCCGTCCTTCTCGGATGATCTGCTTGACCATTGTGCAACTTATGAGACAAATACAATTGAAACAAACGAGAGAGCTTGGAAGCTCAGGGCCCTACGCTATGCTTTTTTGCTTGCTCATCATGCATGTGACGTGCCAAAGCCGTGTGAACCCTGGCTAGCGCCAAAGGATACTGAAGTAGCGTCTGTTGCACTACTACGGCGTTAATATTTTTTGTATATTTTTAATTTTTAATTTTTTTGTTACGTTTCCTGTGAACGGTAGGCGTATGCGGATAATGCCGGCAGAAAAATTGGCAAATTCGGTACTTTTTTGGTAAGTTTCCTGCATGTTTGGTATGTGGATAAAGAAATGGAGCAGAATTCGAGGAATTGCCCGCCATAGGTTTGTATGGTTCTGCCAATTTCACTGCTTTTCGAGCAGAATCTGCCACCTTTTCGAGCATTATCCGCACACCCCTAGTGACCGGCGCTGACTCTGCCGATCACGGGCGTTCTGGAGTCGACGCGATGTCTGTCCTGCCGTTTCCTGTGACCGGGGCTGACTCTGCCGATCACGAATGTTCTGGAGTCGACGGGATCTCTCTTCCGACGTTTCCTGTTACCGGCGCTGACTCTGCCGATCACGGACGTTCTGGTGGTGGCAAGACTCTGCCACCTTTTCGAGCATTATCCGCACACCCCTAGTGACCGGCGCTGACTCTGCCGATCACGGGCGTTCTGGAGTCGACGCGATGTCTGTCCTGCCGTTTCCTGTGACCGGGGCTGACTCTGCCGATCACGAATGTTCTGGAGTCGACGGGATCTCTCTTCCGACGTTTCCTGTGACTGGCGCTGACTCGCCCGTTCAGGATTATTTTGGAGACGACGGGATCTCTCTTCCAAAGGTTGTTTTAGCTGACGCATCATGTCACATATTCGGCAACTAACGTCCATTCTAATTGCATTTCTTCATCTCCCTACTTCGTATTTCTTTCAAGAAAATCTCCCTAGACAGCACGGAGTCGTTTACATAATACGACTCCCTGCTATACATCTATATACGTTATAATTATTATGCTATCGGCCTACATGCGATTCCCGGGCTGGTCGACAGGCGGCCCAGCCAGCCTGCTAGTGGGATCTCGGCCTCGCACACAAATCCACACAAAATGTTACTGCACTGAATGCATTCCCCCGATACACTCCGCATATATACTCATTCTCTTGATTGTACCGTATTCTTGATGGTACGGGACAGGTACGGGATAGCGTCAGGCATGCCGATGGCACAAACAAACCAAAATATATTGTGGCCAGCTGTCTTGGCTGGTACGGTACGGTACGGTACGGGACAGATACGGGATAGCGCCAGGCGTGACACAAACAAACAAACAAACAAACAAACAAACAAACAAACAAACACCAAATTAAAGCTGTGTGGACCCTGGCTAGCGCCAGACGTTACTGAAGTAACGTCTTCTGCATAGCTACGGGAATAAAAAATATGATGGATACATTGGCAAGTTCTTGTGACTTCACCAACGTTTGCAAGCATAATTTCGACACAATCGCTTACTACACTGCAATAAAATGTGTAGAAGTATTTTCATGACCTCCAGTAAAAGGTAGCACCGAGTGGCCATCACCGAAAGACCTTGAACTACTGAAGAAACAAAGAATTCAAGCTTCAATTGGCAAACCTGTCGTAGCATTTGGGCACATTCTGTACTACTTTGTAGTAGATTTGGTACTCGAACCGTATGCGCAACGGATCGGGAGCTGGCTCACCGCCGATGTCTTGCGGCGCCGATTTTGCTTATGTGAACCAACCCTATGTGTGTGTGTATGTGTGTATGTGTGTATGTGTGTGTGTATGTGTGTATGTGTATGTGTTTATGTGTGTATGTGTGTATGTGTGTGTGTATGTGTGTATGTGTGTGTGTATGTGTTTATACGTGTATGTGTTTATGTGTGTGTGTGTGTGTGTGTGTGTGTGTGTATATGTGTGTATGTGTGTGTGTGTTTATGTGTGTGTATGTGTATGTGTGTATGTGTGCATATGTGTATGCGGATACACATGTTCATATGTAAGTGTGTGTACGCGTGTTTTAAAGGGGAAGTTGAGGCAAAAATCAAAATTTCACCAGTTGTAGTCTTCGGGGTGCTGAGTCGAATGGTCTTGGTCCGAGAAAGCTGAGACGCTCCCTTCCTACTTGAATCCCAATCGAACTCGCGCACTTCCACCGAAACTGGGTGACTGCGCCCTACTAGATGGGGATTTGTATGCAAAATGTCACTTAAAGCGCCATTTCGTTCTTATAAAAGCACGGATGACCGCGATTGGCCCATATGTTGTAGTCTTTTGGACGCTGAGTCGACTGGTTTTGGTCCGAAAAAGCTGCGATGCAGCGTTCCTCCTTTATTCCCAATCGAACGTGGTTGAACAAGCGGTCACGTGCTCCTGCGTACACCAGTCACCTGGTCACCGTGCCTGCAGGGTACAACTTACTAGCCTGTTTGACCTTTTTTGGGTGCAGTCCTGTCACTCGAGTTGAACCTTGGTGTGAAAGTTGTCGCCTGCTGGCGTGGTACGTGGTGACCAGGTGATTTGGGCACCCAGGAGCACGTGACCGCTTGTTCAACCATGTTTGATTGGGAATAAAGGAGGAACACTACATCGCAGCCTTTTCGGACCAAAACCAGTCGACTCAGCGTCCAAAAGACTACAACATATGGGCCAATCGCGGTCATCCGTGCTTTTATAAGAACGAAATGGTGCTTTTAGTGACATTTTGCATACAAATCCCCATCTAGTAGGGCGCAGTCACCCAGTTTCGGTGGAAGCGCGCGAGTTCGATTGGGATTCAAGTAGGAAGGGAGCGTCTCAGCTTTCTCGGACCAAGACCATTCGACTCAGCACCCCGAAGACTACAACTGGTGAATTTTTGATTTTTAAAACGTGTTTGTCGGAAAAGTGATATTTCCATACTATTAAACCCATGGGAGAATGCGCAAATGCAGGATAACAACAGCAGCACGAAGGAAGATACGTCACATCCCGCTTGCTTACGTATGTCCAGTGTATCCGGCTGCACAACTACATGTTCCTGTGACATGGTGACACTGGGCGTTGTTCTCACACTGACATACACCAGCACAGTCAGCACCGAATGTACCAAGTGGACAATGATCAGAACATCTGTACGTTCAGAGATTCACAAGAGACGCAAAGCTGCTCAGAAGAAAGTGATGCCATCTTGCAATATTTTACTGATCACCATAAAAAACCATCCGGGAAATATCCACAAAACCAGCACCACCAGCACCCACGCAGGCTGGAGTCGCTGAAGTTTCCAGGTTGAAGAACATATCCAACTGTGAAAAATTGCAAAGAAATTGCTGGACCAGGCAGTGCAAACATGCGTATTTGCTTCTAAGAACATTTTGACTAGAGTTTTGAAATTCTAAAAGAACATGCCATGCTAAAGCAGTTCACCCTATGTTCCCAAAAGTGCAATCTCCGGGTTACCATTGGTTACTGTAGACGCTCTATGTATGCGTATGTCTAGTTCAAAAGCGGAAATGAACGAATGTTACTACAATCGCACAAAGTTTCGGACAGATCAATACAATAATAATCGAAGACCTGTGTCGCAAACTTACATCGGCCCAGAGTAGCCAGGCTTGCACACGCATGAGCCGTTCGTGGGCAGGCAGGCGGCATTGTTCTGGCACTCACACGTACCCTTGCAGTACACACCATAGCTGCCAGACTCACATTGACTGGAGCATCTAAATAGTCAACAACACGCACGCGTACACAATCGGTGGGTGACGTGGCGCACAGTACGAGTATCTTTGCATGCCACTACCTTCAACTCGAACTTTCCTACATGTGTGTGGTTCGATGGCAATTTTAGACGCACTTTGAATCCTTTCGTTGTGTTTATGAGTGCGATGCCATGGACACAGCGCATGGCATGCCGCAGTTGAGAGCAGCTAAGACTATCAGCCCTGGCGCATTTTTGAAACAAACTGAACAAGTGTAAATACTAAATAGCATTATGCACCAGAGCTAGTTGGGCATCAGCAAGCTATACTCTGGGGTCTGACATCACTCTTGCCGGGGTAAAGTCATTTCAGCTGTGTCTGCATGGCTCATCTCTAGGATAACCGGTGTGAAACTCAGAGTTGCAACTCAGCTTCGTCTCTCTCGCCATATCGTAGGATACCGCTTCCACAGATCTGACATAGAGTAACATTCGCACATCCGTCTTACAACCGGCTATACAGGACATGCCATGACAGCAAGCTCATAATAACAAGTTGACAACCACGCAGTGGCATAGGAAGATGTTTTGGTTGTGGGGGGGGGGGGGGGCTAACTCCCAGGAAATTTGCTCAGAAGAACAAGCTTGCTGAGTAGAAATGCTTGAACGATGCTGGACACTGGTAGTGTCTCACACAATCGCAGTAAGTGGTACGTACGTGGCACCTGTGAATCCATTGTAGCAGTCACACGAGCCGTCTTCAACGCGACATTTTCCATTGAGACAGTCACACTGCGAGGTGCAGCCCGCGCCAAACCTGCCATCAGGGCATGCCGTTTCACAACTATACACACACACACACACACACACACACACAGGACCAGAAGGACACGGACACTGTGTCAAGGTAAGAACATTGCAGTGATGCAGTTACACCTAGGCCAATGCCGCTGTGATGCAGTTACCATGGTTAAAACAAGGCCAATGACATCAGTGTGCCATGGCTACCATCCAATCAGTGACCCAACTGCAGGCCATGACGCTGTATACGGATCTGCATAGGGTATACTTCATCGTTCATTTTTCTGTTTATTTTATTTTATTTTATTTTATTTTTTATCCACTACGATTGGAAAGGTAGGCATTTCCCCTGTTCACATCGCTACTATTTTCTTTCGTGTGCGCAGAGTGCCCAGGGCAAGACATCAATTACGAAGAGGTACAAGTACTATGCATCAATAAGGAGCGTCGCCTGTTATAGTTTTCTGGTCTTTGGGGGAGTGGGGAAGTGGGTGTGTGTGGGAGGGGGAGGGGGGGGGGGGGACTTGTCCCATATATTCGGATACAACCAGCTCTGAAGCCTCTGATGTATTTTGTAGGTATAGCAGTGTGCATAGTTCAAGACCTTCCAAAGTTCCAAGTAGGAATGTTTTCAATGTGCAAGGTTAGAGTGTCCCGCAGAACCTAATCATCTCTCACCTTCCTCCTCCAAAGCCAGGTCTGCAGTAGCATCGACCATCATGTGCATCACATCGTGCACCATTCTGGCAGGTGCATGCAAACGAGCAGTTTCGCCCGTAGGTGTCGGTAGTACACGGTGTCGCACAGCTAGGAGAAAGCAAGACAAACAAACACACACGCACATGCACATGCACACACACGCACACACACACACACACACACACACACACACACACACACACACACACACACACAGACTAAGTGACACAGTACTCACATGTATACACACACAATACCCGTGGTGCAGATCCTATGTGTGTCCCGCAGCGGACCGTCTTAACTGAAGTACAGCACAAACTTCTGACTGACAATGGCTCACACTAAGCATTTTCGTCCAAGAAGAGCTCGAGTCCAGTTGTCTCTGCATTAGGCAATGTTTCTTGGCCTATGGGAACCATCCCATTCATTAGCAAGTTAAGGTGTTTTAAAGGTGTGAAAAGAACAAGGTGAAATGAATTCAAGCTGTAAATGCATGTGAGCCTCATGACTTACTCCGCTCCCCTGAAGCCCGGCTCACATCGACATACACCAGTGGCCGCATAGCATGTTGCGTTGTTCTGGCAGTTGCAGTTCAGATGACACTGTTCTCCCCATGTGCCAAACGGACAGGTGACGTCACAACTATGAGTACAAGCAAATGAGAGGAGAGAGAGAGAGAGAGGATTAGCACTATGTAACTGCATTGTTAACACCACAACGAGCACAGATGCACCCACACCCACGCACATCATCACATGCATACGCATGGCCCGGGCACACCATGGCGGCCTGTCTAATCCACACCAAAACGCATGCACGACTACAGCAAACTGTATAATATACTGGTCGACTTCTTACACATTCCAATGTAGCACTAAGTTGAGGCATAGTGAATTGAATAGTATGAGTACATGTACATGTCAGGCGCATGCACCGTCACTGAGGCTTACTGTGTTCCTAGCCATCCATCTGTGCATGCACAGTCTCCAGTAACAGGATCACAGGTACCACCGTTCTGACACAGACACTGCTGCTGGCACCCTGCACCAAAGAATCCATCCGCACAGGACTGAGAGCAACTGAAGTGAGGGAAACAAGAGAGAGAGAGAGAGAGAGAACGAAAGAGAGCAACGTTGCTTACCAACCATTTCTATGCCTACATCAAAAACGATAATAATTGCCAGCTAATTCCTAGCTAGGGTTCACTTTAGTTGCAAGATGGCCTCAGAGCACACCAGGACACTGCGCAGCCTGTGTTAACAAGCAATACATGACATGGAAGCAATCGATATTAGGGAGACTCCCTGTCTGCAGAAGGTGGTATCTACTCATAGTTGATATTATGTGATTAGGCAAATTTGCCTGTTTGTTCTTCGGCTCTATTAAATAAACAAACAACACACAAACTCCAGAATTCTACACAATCACAGTATATCCTAGGTCTAAAGACCACTTGTCTTCAAATACAAAATTTAATAGCATCATTCTACACACTAGGGGGGGGGGGGGGACACATCTTGCGGGATTGCAAAGTCGAGAAAACAATTGCGGGAAATACATATTAGTAAAGAGGTATCACAAGTGGCTGTTACTCACTCTGTTCCTTGAAAGCCCGGTGTACAGCGACACTGTCCAGTCACATGATCACATACTCCGCCATTCTGACATGTACATGTAGCAGTACAGCCTGGACCGTAGCTGCCAGCAAGGCATGTGTTTTGACAACTAGGTA
>NC_088643.1:59772191-59877191 GCF_964019385.1 Sycon ciliatum | reverse complement strand
CATCTCATACAGCACTGCACTTAACACATACATCTCATACAGCACTGCACTTAACACATACATCTCATACAGCACTGCACTTAACACATACATCTCATACAGCACTGCACTTAACACATACATCTCATACAGCACTGCACTTAACACATACATCTCATACAGCACTGCACTTAACACATACATCTCATACAGCACTGCACTTAACACATACATCTCATACAGCACTGCACTTAACACATACATCTCATACAGCACTGCACTTAACACATACATCTCATACAGCACTGCACTTAACACATACATCTCATACAGCACTGCACTTAACACATACATCTCATACAGCACTGCACTTAACACATACATCTCATACAGCACTGCACTTAACACATACATCTCATACAGCACTGCACTTAACACATACATCTCATACAGCACTGCACTTAACACATACATCTCATACAGCACTGCACTTAACACATACATCTCATACAGCACTGCACTTAACACATACATCTCATACAGCACTGCACTTAACACATACATCTCATACAGCACTGCACTTAACACATACATCTCATACATCACTGCACTTAACACATACATCTCATACAGCACTGCACTTAACACATACATCTCATACAGCACTGCACTTAACACATACATCTCATACATCACTGCACTTAACACATACATCTCATACAGCACTGCACTTAACACATACATCTCATACAGCACTGCACTTAACACATACATCTCATACAGCACTGCACTTAACACATACATCTCATACAGCACTGCACTTAACACATACATCTCATACATCACTGCACTTAACACATACATCTCATACAGCACTGCACTTAACACATACATCTCATACATCACTGCACTTAACACATACATCTCATACATCACTGCACTTAACACATACATCTCATACAGCACTGCACTTAACACATACATCTCATACAGCACTGCACTTAACACATACATCTCATACATCACTGCACTTAACACATACATCTCATACAGCACTGCACTTAACACATACATCTCATACAGCACTGCACTTAACACATACATCTCATACAGCACTGCACTTAACACATACATCTCATACAGCACTGCACTTAACACATACATCTCATACATCACTGCACTTAACACATACATCTCATACAGCACTGCACTTAACACATACATCTCATACATCACTGCACTTAACACATACATCTCATACATCACTGCACTTAACACATACATCTCATACAGCACTGCACTTAACACATACATCTCATACAGCACTGCACTTAACACATACATCTCATACATCACTGCACTTAACACATACATCTCATACAGCACTGCACTTAACACATACATCTCATACAGCACTGCACTTAACACATACATCTCATACAGCACTGCACTTAACACATACATCTCATACAGCACTGCACTTAACACATACATCTCATACATCACTGCACTTAACACATACATCTCATACAGCACTGCACTTAACACATACATCTCATACAGCACTGCACTTAACACATACATCTCATACAGCACTGCACTTAACACATACATCTCATACAGCACTGCACTTAACACATACATCTCATACAGCACTGCACTTAACACATACATCTCATACAGCACTGCACTTAACACATACATCTCATACAGCACTGCACTTAACACATACATCTCATACAGCACTGCACTTAACACATACATCTCATACAGCACTGCACTTAACACATACATCTCATACAGCACTGCACTTAACACATACATCTCATACAGCACTGCACTTAACACATACATCTCATACATCACTGCACTTAACACATACATCTCATACAGCACTGCACTTAACACATACATCTCATACAGCACTGCACTTAACACATACATCTCATACATCACTGCACTTAACACATACATCTCATACAGCACTGCACTTAACACATACATCTCATACAGCACTGCACTTAACACATACATCTCATACAGCACTGCACTTAACACATACATCTCATACAGCACTGCACTTAACACATACATCTCATACATCACTGCACTTAACACATACATCTCATACAGCACTGCACTTAACACATACATCTCATACATCACTGCACTTAACACATACATCTCATACATCACTGCACTTAACACATACATCTCATACAGCACTGCACTTAACACATACATCTCATACAGCACTGCACTTAACACATACATCTCATACATCACTGCACTTAACACATACATCTCATACAGCACTGCACTTAACACATACATCTCATACAGCACTGCACTTAACACATACATCTCATACAGCACTGCACTTAACACATACATCTCATACAGCACTGCACTTAACACATACATCTCATACATCACTGCACTTAACACATACATCTCATACAGCACTGCACTTAACACATACATCTCATACAGCACTGCACTTAACACATACATCTCATACAGCACTGCACTTAACACATACATCTCATACAGCACTGCACTTAACACATACATCTCATACATCACTGCACTTAACACATACATCTCATACAGCACTGCACTTAACACATACATCTCATACAGCACTGCACTTAACACATACATCTCATACATCACTGCACTTAACACATACATCTCATACAGCACTGCACTTAACACATACATCTCATACAGCACTGCACTTAACACATACATCTCATACAGCACTGCACTTAACACATACATCTCATACAGCACTGCACTTAAGGGGGGAATGACCCTTCGCGCACGCCATACTGGACCGTACATGTCCAAACGACCACAACTTCTGTTTCCTTCAATATTTCTTGAAGAAATTTTCACCATGTCTTGATGGAATAACATACAACAGATCAATGGCACTCTGAATGAAAATAAACTAAAGAAAGTTGGAAGATTTGACAACAAAAGGATAATTATCGCACAACGGACAAAAGCTAAACGGTGCGCAATTTTATCAGAATGTAGTTCATCAGAATCATCTCTTTCAGCCATAGATATTTAGATTACAGGTACACGCAGTGCGTTTGCCTAATATCACACAGTCCTAAACATCAGTGGCAGTGGTACAGCTCTCACATGCTGCACTACCGCACATGCGCAGTTTCCTCATGGATGGAATGGGCAGAATATGCACACAGGATTGAAGAAATCTCCTGCCCATAGGCAAACGCACAAGCTGACATCACACAGATTTCAAAAATGTATACTTTTGCATGTCCATTCTGTACAAGTGAGCCAGGAAACTGCGCGGAGTGTCAACAAACCACTAAAAATGGCGAAAATTCAGGGTATATTTAGGTCTATATTCAGGGTATGTTCAGCACTTTTCATACAGCACCATCACGATGCAGGCAGATAGCTGCACTAAAACTTGCCCGGTCCATAAGTATCTCCTTCCTCTTCAATAGTGGTCTCCTCCCAGCCCTTCTTTCGCCTTCTTCTCTTCTTTCTCTTCTCCTTCTCTTCTGCTGAACCTTTGCGATCGGCTTTGCTGATGCGGGTGAAATCCTCATCTTGGCATGCTTTGTGGGTCAGCACGCCAGGTACACAGTCTGCTTCCAGAAGCACACTCTCCACAGCCAGTGCACCATCATTGAAGTGGGCAACTGCAAGGCTGGCAGCGAACCGGACAACATCAGCGCCACAGAAGCTTTCCTTCTGGCACATACCCCAGATGACGCCGTTGAAGCTTTCATTCGCATTCTGCGTGGCTCCGAGGAGGCATCTCTCGAGAAGCTTGCGCTCTGTCAAGCGGAGATACAGTGGCTTGACGACGTCAAACACGGCCTTGGGGAGAATGTGGCGATGGGTGTACTCATCCCTGACTCCAGCCTGCACCAACTGCCACTTGCACCAACTGTCAGGACCGGTCGGGCAAAACTGGTGCTGGGGATTGTCGTCTGACGAACACCGGTGCATAAGGCCACTCCAGATAGCCCGGGCCATGCCTTGGATGTCTTGGCTGTGCTCCCTCACTGCCCATCCATAGTACGTCTGGAGAGTGTCAATGGCTTTGTCGGTGAGCCGGCCTTTCCCAGACAACGCCTTGCCGTCTGACAATTTCGTACCCTTCATCGTCTTCTTCAGCTCCCGCAAGCCCGTGCCGATGCGTTTCTGTACATGTCCAATGCACTCCTCCTTTTCAATGGCTACACCATTGTACGGGTCAGCTTCAACGACAGAATTGAATGCCTTACTGTCGCCATCTCCGATGTACGTTGTATACCGGAGACCACGATCAGCAACAGAGCGACTCCATATGATGACAGCTGCCTCGCTCTCCATGGCTGGTGCAGATCGCGCTGTATTCACTCCACAGGTGTGGGTACCTTTCCAGGCAGTGAAATCAGCTGCACTAATTCTCCCGGACTCCTTCCGGTCGTTCCACACAACACATTCCTGGCAGTACTTGCTGCTCACGTGTATGTCCAGTACACGGCCTGTTCTCCACGATATACAGGCAAAGACACCGTAGAGAGACGTATAGCCGCGCCTCATCCAGGTGCCATCGCAAGTTACCGCCACGGTGTCGCAACCATTCAGCACCTTCACCTCATCAGCAGCATTGACCATGCTCTTATGAGCCACAGTGGCTGCAGCGATCACGAGTGCTTCCTGGTGACGGGTGTAGGCATGTGTGTTCACAGGGCTGGGCATGTCCATGGTTCCGCAGAACTTATTCAGAGCGGCACGTCCCTTGCCAATTCTCCGCATGGCTAACACTGATCGCCGGTTGACGTCAAAGAACCGCTTCTCTTTCAGGCATAGGTTAAATCTCCAACTGTGACTGCATAAGACATTGTCGCACTGCACGTGCACCACCGATGCGAGGCCAACAGCGCAGCAGTCAACAATATTTATTTTTCCAGATTTGCACTCGCTACACACAGTGGCCACGTCCAGAAGCTCCTGAAGACATTTCAGGTACACAATTCTGTTGCTCCGCAAGCAATCCTCTTCTATCTCTTCTCCAGATCCCTCAGACGCCTCAGTATCGTCGTCCTCAGAACTGTCTGGGTTCGAGTTCACATCTGAGCCGTCGCTGCTGTCAAAGCTTTCATCAGCTAAATAGGCCGGCTTCCTGCTCAACTTTCGCGTGGACGCGCTCTTCTCAGTCACTTCAACATCACTGGCGACCTCAGGAACCTCAACGACATCGTCGACTTCAGCAGCAGCTGGCTTTGGACCAAAATATTTCCTTTTCTGTCGTCTAGAACGTCCACTCGAGCTCGTTCTTCGGTTCCCCATTGTTCAAATTTCAAATAATAATTATTATTTTTTGTTCTCAAGGCAGGAAGCTGTTCAGCGCTTCTCCTTGTACGCCATGGTATCCAGTAGCAACGATTTCAAGTCAAAAACTCGCTAGTAGTACGCGGTTTCAGTGAAAATCACCGACTGCATGGAGTGCAAAATTGTACAAATTTTCGTTCCGTGCGTACTCATTTTCATTTGAATTGTTGAATTTGAAACGGTCGTAACTTTGGAACCAATAGTCCGTTTCACCAAAAATTTTGTTTCTACACCCTATAGGGTCCGCTGGCCTAGTTGGATACCCAAAACAGCCAGAATTGAAACTTTCAATTTTTGAGTATCTGAAGGGTCATTCCCCCCTTAACACATACATCTCATACATCACTGCACTTAACACATACATCTCATACAGCACTGCACTTAACACATACATCTCATACAGCACTGCACTTAACACATACATCTCATACATCACTGCACTTAACACATACATCTCATACAGCACTGCACTTAACACATACATCTCATACAGCACTGCACTTAACACATACATCTCATACAGCACTGCACTTAACACATACATCTCATACAGCACTGCACTTAACACATACATCTCATACAGCACTGCACTTAACACATACATCTCATACAGCACTGCACTTAACACATACATCTCATACAGCACTGCACTTAACACATACATCTCATACAGCACTGCACTTAACACATACATCTCATACAGCACTGCACTTAACACATACATCTCATACAGCACTGCACTTAACACATACATCTCATACAGCACTGCACTTAACACATACATCTCATACAGCACTGCACTTAACACATACATCTCATACAGCACTGCACTTAACACATACATCTCATACAGCACTGCACTTAACACATACATCTCATACAGCACTGCACTTAACACATACATCTCATACAGCACTGCACTTAACACATACATCTCATACAGCACTGCACTTAACACATACATCTCATACAGCACTGCACTTAACACATACATCTCATACAGCACTGCACTTAACACATACATCTCATACAGCACTGCACTTAACACATACATCTCATACAGCACTGCACTTAACACATACATCTCATACAGCACTGCACTTAACACATACATCTCATACAGCACTGCACTTAACACATACATCTCATACAGCACTGCACTTAACACATACATCTCATACAGCACTGCACTTAACACATACATCTCATACAGCACTGCACTTAACACATACATCTCATACAGCACTGCACTTAACACATACATCTCATACAGCACTGCACTTAACACATACATCTCATACAGCACTGCACTTAACACATACATCTCATACAGCACTGCACTTAACACATACATCTCATACAGCACTGCACTTAACACATACATCTCATACAGCACTGCACTTAACACATACATCTCATACAGCACTGCACTTAACACATACATCTCATACAGCACTGCACTTAACACATACATCTCATACAGCACTGCACTTAACACATACATCTCATACAGCACTGCACTTAACACATACATCTCATACAGCACTGCACTTAACACATACATCTCATACAGCACTGCACTTAACACATACATCTCATACAGCACTGCACTTAACACATACATCTCATACAGCACTGCACTTAACACATACATCTCATACAGCACTGCACTTAACACATACATCTCATACAGCACTGCACTTAACACATACATCTCATACAGCACTGCACTTAACACATACATCTCATACAGCACTGCACTTAACACATACATCTCATACAGCACTGCACTTAACACATACATCTCATACAGCACTGCACTTAACACATACATCTCATACAGCACTGCACTTAACACATACATCTCATACAGCACTGCACTTAACACATACATCTCATACAGCACTGCACTTAACACATACATCTCATACAGCACTGCACTTAACACATACATCTCATACAGCACTGCACTTAACACATACATCTCATACAGCACTGCACTTAACACATACATCTCATACAGCACTGCACTTAACACATACATCTCATACAGCACTGCACTTAACACATACATCTCATACAGCACTGCACTTAACACATACATCTCATACAGCACTGCACTTAACACATACATCTCATACAGCACTGCACTTAACACATACATCTCATACAGCACTGCACTTAACACATACATCTCATACAGCACTGCACTTAACACATACATCTCATACAGCACTGCACTTAACACATACATCTCATACAGCACTGCACTTAACACATACATCTCATACAGCACTGCACTTAACACATACATCTCATACAGCACTGCACTTAACACATACATCTCATACAGCACTGCACTTAACACATACATCTCATACAGCACTGCACTTAACACATACATCTCATACAGCACTGCACTTAACACATACATCTCATACAGCACTGCACTTAACACATACATCTCATACAGCACTGCACTTAACACATACATCTCATACAGCACTGCACTTAACACATACATCTCATACAGCACTGCACTTAACACATACATCTCATACAGCACTGCACTTAACACATACATCTCTACACACGCACATACCTGTTGCACATTGGTTGCCAGTATAACCCGGTGCACATTGGCAGGTATTCGGCTGCACACATGTCGAGCCTTGCAGACACGCCTGATGGCAGATTGCTAGGTAAACGAATACAGGAACAACAGAAAAATCACCTCAATTCACAAATTAACTTGGAGTGGCAAGCAGAAAACAAGAAGCGAATTAATTAATCCCCATGAACCCAGTGATCGACGGCAACGGTGTACTGCGCTGTCAAGGAAGACTGGCACACGCAGAGTATCGTCCAGAGGATACAGTGCACCCAATCATCTTACCATGTCATCATCCCGTCACCCACCTCATCATTAGGCACTACCACGAGTTGGCTCGTCATGTCGGAGGCACTAATCATATCCTCGCTAAGATCAGTGCACGATTCTGGATCAATGCCGCCAGGAAGCAATTTGTGTGAGATGGAACGACAGTGTCCAAGATGCAAGCTGCTGAAGACCAAGCCTGCACAACAGATAATGGCTCCACTTCCACGTACAAGGATCACACCATCCTTCCGAGCATTTGCCAGAACCTGAGTAGATTTCGCCGGTCCATTTGCACAGTCCAAGGGCACGGCAGAAAGAGGCAGAAGCGCTATCTATGTCTGTTCACCTGTCTCGCTACACGCACAGTGCATTTGCAGCTCGCCTATGGACTCGACACTCGCTCATTCCTCACCGCCTTCTACAGATTCGTCAGACGCCGTGGTCTACCAGAGTATTATGTTATGGTGCAAGCGCTGATGGAACTGAAGCTGACGGTCCCCCAGCTCTCTACTCGTATCCGCCGCGGGCTGTGAATTCTGCGAATTCTCAAGAACATCGGAAAGCGAGGTCCCGTGTGAGCCATGCCCATGGGCACAGCTCTGCCAAAGCGGACCAGGTGACTTCTACAGCGCCGCCACAACCAGCTCCTCTCACCTTGAACGACCTGATTGGTGTTATCCAGCCCCTCCTGGAGCGCGTGGAGCGCTTGGAATCCAACGTCGTCGCGCCAACCACCTAGCCCATAGCTCCATCACCAGCACCAGCATCAGCTCCTCTGCGCTGGGGCAAACTACGCCGATGCACTTGGCTTGCTTGACCGGCTCTCCAGGACTCCCCGTCATCCCTCCACTCCGTCACTGTCACCACATAATTTCCTCAATCACAGTGTCAGTACAACTCTTGTCAATATACTTATATCGGATGAGGGCAGTCTATCTCCGCAGCTGGCTCATTTCAATCACTACCGGTCGCAGCTCCGGCCGACCGTCTCTCGTTCACACTATGTGTGCTCCAGGTCACAGCTCTTGCGCAGAGCAGGTCGACCTGTCTTTCTCATGTACGCCAGCTGCTCCGCCCAATATCCCTGATATGCCAACCAGAAAACAATGTGTTCTGAGCTGGTTGCATGCCTACATGTGGAGAGTGCGTTAATCAGACGGAATCAACTTTGTTGCCGCGCAAAGAGAGCTTCGGGAGTTACGCGACACTTTGGATCAAAACAGTACAGCACGGACGACCGCCAGTTAGGGGTTCATTGACAGTTTAATTCACCAGCTACTCCACACTTTGGAGGATCCTTTGAGGTGATGGTGCGAGCCGCTAAACGTGCCATCTACGCCATAAATCCAAATGCCGAGACAACAGAAGAGGAATTGACAAGAGCATTTGTTGGCGCAGAAAGCTTAATCAACTCAAGGCCCCTGACTCATTAGTCAAGCCATCAACTCGATGAGACACCACTCACGCCCAATAATTTCTTGTTTGGCCATATAGTGTGTTTGCTCCATTGGCAGTCGCCCATACCAGCTTCAATCCTCAACGACGGTGGCGGCGAGTACAATAACTACTACGTCACTTCTGGGAGAGATGGATCAAGGAGTGGCTACCAAGTCTAAGCACTAGACAGAAGTGGAAGAAGCCCAAGAATGAAGTTCAAGTCGGTGATGTCATGCTACTTCTGTCACCCGACACTCCGCGAGAGCACTAACCATTGGCACGAGTGCTATCCTGGCTGAGACGGACACGGAAGAGTAGCGAAGGTGAAGGTTGGTGAGGAAGACATTCGTGCGACCTATTGCAAGGTTGTGTCCATTGGAAGCCACACCAGAGTGAGTGACACTGTGAACTGTAGTATGCGACAAATGCAAGTGAAGTCATCGCAGTGACACATAATTGCCATTCAGTATATCCTGAGTTATATTGTTACATGACATTAGTTATCTGTGTGATACTACTTGTAGTTCTTCTTATTATTATTACAACAATGGAATCTTTTAATGCCTAGATCTCCTTTATGGTACACTTTCGATATAAGATATCGAGGAAGGGGAGAATTGATAAGGAGGGCTTTTGTTGTATTGGCTCCAGAACTAGTGAATAGCCATATACCAAACGGTAGTTGCCGTTTGTTCCTTTTCACTATTAGTTTCGCTTGGATGATAGCACTGTGGTGCTTCTCAATGCTCTTGCCGCATCTCCATTCAGCATTAGTTCTGCCTCTTTTGGTGCTTGACGCACACTGTTCTACTATGCAACAGTTGCATGTGTATTATGTCCGTATTGCAAGCTTTGTGCCGCGCTGCTCGGTATTGTTGCGTCTTTGTGCTCCGCCCGTACAACACAGCAAACAACAACAGAGTTGAATAGCCACTGGCTGGCAATGTCGAAGCTTTCCAACTCTCTTACGGCCGTTGGAAAGCGTAAATACATTTACCGATAGCGATAGCTGCGGCTCCTTTACCCTCTGTAGCGCAGCGTATAAAGTTACCAACCACGCTGTCGTATACGGACCCCGAGCTTATGGAAACATAGTAGAGAGTTTTAGTTTAGTTGCAGGGGCGTCACACACACGGTACAACCAGTATGACCATGGTCGTACCACTTTTCGTCCAGGATGCATTGATGGTCCGCACAATTCATCCAAAAGAGCAATAAAAGAGCGCTAAAATCAACCCTGTTGGCCGAAAAGTCAGATTTTTCCCTTGGGGACACCCCCTACCCCCCCCCCCCCCCGTCGTACCCCTCCTCACTGCCCTGTGATGCCCCCCAAGTTCTATTTTACCTCAGCTGTGAGTAGTTTGCATTTTCTCTGCTTTTGCGACCAGTTATTAAAGTTAGTTGAAATCAGCAAGAAGAGATCAACGTTGTCGTATGAGTTTTGCCGTGAGCTAACTGGGCTCCCGGTTGGTCATTATCATCGAGTGTCACATTACCATAGCACAACTGATAAATCCAGAAGAAACACTAGTACATGTACACTCATACCTCGTTTATCCGGGCGGTCCAGGACTGGGCACTCAGTGCCCGTAGCAGATCAATATTTACACTAAAACTCGTCCAAAGGGTGCCTGGTAGACCGAAGTGCCCGTAACTTCGGGGTCCGGATAACCAAGGTATGAGAGTAGAGTTTAAAAAAGCGTCCAAGCAACACACGCCTACTTACGTATAGTACAACTGGAGCCACTCTGTTGCCAGCCAGCACAGCACACAGGTATCGTGACTGTCTGCAAGTGCGTGGTGGTTCTGTACGCTACTCGATATTCCGTCCTATGTTCACGGAGCGTACACACACACACACACACATACAATCCATACACAAATACACACACACACACACACACATATGCATATTGCAATCAAGTACTTGCATGTAAGACAAAGAGCAGTTACATCTGGCACGAGACCGGAGATCATCGTATCACAGATCAACGACAAACTTTAGGAAATGCAAGTCCAATGCCATTTTCAGGTGTCTATGCCAACAAGACACCGGAAGGGCAAAGTGGGGAAGAACACAAGTTCGGACACTGCTCAACATAGTACTTCGAAGTATAATATGCCAGGTCCACTGCTCAACACAGACCGACAATACAGGGTCTACTGCGGGACTTCCAAGGTCACAGCAACATGGAATTTTGAAGAGAGAGAGAGAGATCGGCAAAGCAGACAGAACACCAAGATCTCTTCAGCAGTACTTATAGAGAAAAAACCATGAATCTGGAGAAGCTGCTTTCTCTTGAAGGAGCAGTGCAGGCAAGTGATGATAAATATACGGAACATTGGGTTCTTATAAGCGACAGATTTTAGCTGTAATACATGGAGTGCTGTGCCAAACTTGACGCCCTTGCCGATGTACAAACCTTGCTGCTGGCACGCCAATCTTTCCCCCGTGTGCCATGGATATGGGAGCCTTTCCCCAGTGACGTGACAACTGACAACTTTGCTAGGTGAGTTCTCACCTTCTCAGAGTCACTGGTGGTGGTGGTGGTGAGTGAGAAGCTTAGTCACTGTATGGTGGTGTGAGATACACTGTTGTGCCGGAATGGCAGGGCAATGATGCAGTCACTCACATTTTTATTTTATCTCGTGCTCTGAACTAAATCATGTAACATGATGAAGACTGTCAGGGGAAGGAGTGGACAGCTTTCTGCTGCCGGTATTGCATGCATCTCACCTGTATCGTGTGCAGCGAAAGCCGCTGAAAATCGAACTGCACCACGTGGTGTACCGGACTGTGAACGGTTGAGCGTATGAAGACCTCACGCTGACAGTGGACCTGCAGAAATGCACAACATGTCACACCTGCAGCATCGTTAACACGTTACTTCTACTCACGATGCCTACACACTGGAGACCAGCGAATAGTAGTGAAATACCCCGGTACGTCTATTTTACCACTCCCTGGTCTCCACTGTTGTACGCACGAATGACATTGTGACGGCACCAGGCTTGTGTGATACTGTGATGTGCTTCCCCGCGCAACATGTATTCTCTATTGGATTCACCCTCACTTTACAACATGTATTCTCTATTGGATTCACCCTCACTTTACAACATGTATTCTCTATTGGATTCACCCTCACTTTTAAAACTAACCTGCTATGTTTAGTACATGCAATGAAATGCAATGAAATGCAATGAAATGCAATGAAATGCAATGAAATGCAATGAAATGCAATGGAGTGCTGACAAAAAGAACAGAGCTACACACTAGCATGGCATGCAATATCACACTGCATACTGTATAATAACTAAAGGCAATTCCCATATGTAATGTATATACGGACTCAGCAGAGGTGTTTTAGTCCAATGTGGGACGTGGGATAAGCGGTCACAGAGATCAATCCCATACTCCCTTCCGTGCCAGTGGTAACTGAGTGCAGGTTCAGTCCGGCATTGCGTCATACCTGTAGTTATGGAGCAAGAAGGGATCAAGTTTGTGTATGTGTGTGTGTGCGTGTGTGTGTGTGTGTGTGTGTGTGTGTGCGTGTGTGTGTGTGTGTGTGTGTGTGTGTGCGTGTGCGTGTGTGCGTGCAACACTAGTGCACTTTACCACATTGCCCACAGCATCCCGATTCTTCGTTTTAAAACTTGATTGCCCTACTTCAAGCCCTTCCTGTCATCTACTCAGTCAGTTCATCACCGGAACACCCATGTTCATCACTCATGCAGGATTAGGTGAGTACGAAATTTTAGCAACTGCCACACTGGTGCCGAGGGATCATACCATGCCCCATGCCATGGTGATGGTATTACAGACTTTTACTCCGTAGTAGTAGTACTTCTGTCCAACTCACGTTGCAGTTTGGCCACACACATTCGCACCATTCGCATCCAGCGATTGACCGCGAGCTCCATGCCCATGGAGCAGTAAAGAGAACTGACAGGCGCTGCAAAACCAGGCCAAGGCCAGCAGCAGCGATCTCAGCGGCGGTCTGTTCGCACTTGCAGTTGCTGCACCACAACCAGCCATGTCACTGCACATACACGGGGTTTACACCGTTACACGGCCAGAACTACGGCAGTACGGGTCTGTAACACAGAGCCTCAGAGGTGACGCGGTGATATCATAAGCAACTAACTGTTACTTGTAACACTGGTAACACGGATAGGTTACCTGACGATGATCGCCCAGATACACAACCCAATAGTAGTAGTACTGTACTACTAGCCAGTAGTGCCAGTCAGACCGTCAACCCGGATCGAGCACGGTCGGACAACGACTAGATCTACGTCGGGGGATATCCACTCACGCGCGCGGGATCGAAAGTCTCGCCACCGGAAAGTAACGTTAGCTACCCGGAGGAAGACGGAGCGGACGCTACGATGGCAGGGAGTTGACTGTTGCGGAGGTGCCAGTCACACAACAGACCGCGACGATGACAGCCCTAGATAGCTCGAGCTCTGCTCGTCTCAGATTGAGCGCTGTCAGTCGCCAAACGGTTGTCGGCTTTTTACTACGCTAATCTTGCTGTAGTTCTTGCTTTCGCTTAGGCCAGCTTAGCTACATGGATGCGCCGCATCGATGATTGCAACACCGCCACATCCAATGATTGCAAAGAAATATTCTACAGAAAATGGATCAACGGAGTCGGAAAGTCGCCTATCATCATGATCATACTCATTAGCCCAGCGCTATGAAGTACACAAGGTACATGACAGACAATAGTGATCGATCTACGAATCATTAGAAATAGAAGCACAACAATTTTTGATGCAGTCCACATGTAGATCTAAACACAATGTCATGCACTTCTTGACACTGCTGTGTCTGTAGTCAGTACAGACTAGAGTCTAGGCTCAGTGTCTCAGGAGTCAGGTGCTTGGAGTTGGTGCTCAGATGTACGGCTCACTGCCACGACCACGGGGTTCGAGAGACTTATGAGCCTGAAGTAATGAGGTCCCCTTAGTTGAAGTCACGACCAAACAACACTACGTGGACGACTTCGAGTTTGAGAATGGGCGTCGCTGCGTTGTGTGTTATCACGTCAAGGACTGGTGATGCTTTACATTTTGGCAGTTTTGGCTTTGACCGTGAATGACCATAATCGTCTCCAGTAAAGACTTATTCAAGTATGCGATGATCTCACGGCGTCACGCAAGGACAGGCATCTCTTCAGCTTCGGTCTTCCGATGTATTTCCACTACTTGTCACCTAGTACCTGGTCACTACTGAGTACTACTACAGCATTGGGTACTACAGTGTACTACATGACTTAAGTTGTAGTATTTTTATTTTCTTATGGCTGGCAAGAGGCCAGTTACAGACTCAGTGAATGGTTTGCTACTTGAGCTGCATTAGACAAATGCGATCGTAGGAGTACCGGTATGTATTATGTCATGAACTACACAGGACTCCGAGCATAAAGAGTGGGAGTGTGGATCATGACAATGACATGATTCATGGCCTGGTGCTGGTGGCAGGCAGGTCTACTGGGGGGGGGGGGGGGGGGGGGAGCATGGATGGCCCAGGCCAAGGCGTAGATCTACTAGTATAGCCTATAGCCTTATACATCTGGTACATAGGTCGGGTGTACATCATCACTCTTCACCATGTAAATTGTTCACTGCCTTCACAGGCGCTAGGCTTCAGTACACTGCAGTGCCAGTACATGTAGTACCGGGTAGTAGTAGATCTACATAATCATTGTACTACAGTCATACTCATTGTACAATCATGTAGTATGGCACTATGGGCAAAGACCCGTTATCTAGTCCTGCCTCTTGCCTAGTCTTGGTTTGGGCCCATTCCCCGGAGACTCAGCTCAGGGGATCAACACTACAGTCTCGAGCATAGGCGTGACCATAGCCATAGCCTAGGCATAGGTTTCGCATCTGGCGCATGTAGTCTTGTTGATCTACGTTTTGTAGGTCTACGCAGCAGATGTACAATGTACTTCGAAGTAGATCTAACTATCACTTAGGTGTATTAAAGTTGAACACAAAAGCGTGACAAGAAACTGTTACCCAAATGGCAAATGGCCTACTGGCATGCAAAGGCGAAGGCACTCACTCCTCTGCCCGAGTCAACACAGCCGACGGCGGCAATGTGCTGAAAAAGGGCTCCCGACCCCGAGGCGGATTTATCATTGGTGAAGCAGCAAGGCGGACGGATGCCGGAACTGAGTTCCAGCGTTCTAAAAAAGAAAGAGAGGAATAACCAAATCGAGAGAAGGCTCGTGGGAGTACAAGTCCAAGAGAGTCTTGAGACCTTGTGCAGGTGCGGCTACGCGCTTCAAGGCAGAAAAGGCGGCATAGAAGTGCACGGTGTCAGGTCGTTTCGACTCTCGAGACAGAATACACTGAACATCTGCGGTGGGCGGGTAGCCAAATACAGTACGCAATGAACGGTGACTGAGAGAATCATGTTCATGTTGTCGCAGACTGTGTACATAACTTCATAAGCATTGCTTGTACATAAGCTTTGCTTGCATACCGGTATTCCAGTGTAGACTGGACAAAAGAGAGATAAAATGTGCGCCTGGTTGCATTGGTCAACATGGTGCGGCAGCGCCGAAATGAATTCACCTGTGCACTGACCTTCTTCCGGAGTGCATCGACTTGCTGACGGAATGTTAAAAGTGATGCTCTCTCCACTCGGGCATCAAACGCCGCCTTCTTCATTCTCTCGTTTGTCCTCAGGTGGCTAAGGATTTCGGGACGAGACAGCAAGGACGGCTCAAGGTCAGTGACTTTTACATCAAAAAAGGCTGCTGCGACCAGAATACCCTAGCCTGTATGACATAGTCTAGGCGTGCCTCTGCTCTGGCTAACGATTAGCCGAGGCGGCAGAGATGTGCTCACTATGTAGTGGGAGCAAACGTGGCTCAATCTCGACATTGGGCAGTACCTAGCTCCTGCACTGCAGTACGCCGGCCAGAACTTACGCAGAAGGTCCCGAAGCTCATTATGGCGAGCCGGCAGATAACCGCCGGTCGGGTACGTGAGGGCATCACAATTTACATGGTGGGTATTCATAGACTTCTTTTCATCTACATGTACATGTACATGATTGTATATCAACACTGCCGCAAGACGTGTTGTGTAATTCGGCTGCCTACATTTGCTGTACTAAGTTTTGAATCTTCTTCTGGGGTTTTGCCATTGTGTGGATGATCAAGTTTTAGTGTTTCCCCCAAACAAGTCAGGGATGATCAAGTTAGTGTTTCCCCCAAACAAGTCACGGATGATCACGATGGCCCCCATGATCACGATGGCCCCCATGATCACGATGGCCCCCATGATCATGATGAACTTCAGAAGTGGTTACTAACTTACTACTATAGTAGTAGGCACTGCACTTGCTTCAGGCTGACCTTGGCCCGGGCCCAGGCAGCATTAAAGGGGAAGTTAAGGCAAAAATTAAAATTTCACCAGTTGTAGTCTTCGGGGTGCTGAGTCGAATGGTCTTGGTCCGAGAAAGCTGAGACGCTCCCTTCCTACTTGAATCCCAATCGAACTCGCGCACTTCCACCGAAACTGGGTGACTGCGCCCTACTAGATGGGGATTTGTATGCAAAATGTCACTAAAAGCGCCATTTCGTTCTTATAAAAGCACCGGTGACCGCGATTGGCCCATATGTTGTACTCTTTTGGACGCTGAGTCGACTGATTTTGGTCCGAAAAGGCTGCGATGCAGCGTTCCTCCTTTATTCCCAATCGAACAGGGTTGAACAAGCGGTCACGTGCTCCTGGGTGCCCAAATCACCTGGTCACCACGCCAGCAGGGTACAACGTTACTTTGACACCAAGGTTCAACTCGAGTGACAGGACTGCACCCAAAAAAGGTCAAACACGCTAGTAAGTTGTACCCTGCAGGCACGGTGACCAGGTGACTGGTGTACGCAGGAGCACGTGACCCCTTGTTCAACCATGTTCGATTGGGAATAAAGGAGGAACGCTGCATCGCAGCCTTTTCGGACCAAAACCAATCGACTCAGCGTCCAAAAGACTACAACATATGGGCCAATCGCGGTCATCCATACTTTTATAAGAACGAAATGGCGCTTTTACTTAGTTTTAGTGACATTTTGCATACAAATCCCCATCTAGTAGGGCGCAGTCACCCAGTTTCGGTGGAAGTGCGCGAGTTCGATTGGGATTCAAGTAGGAAGGGAGCGTCTCAGCTTCCTCGGACCACGACCATTCGACTCAGCACCCCAAAGACTACAACTGGTGAAATTTTAATTTTTGCCTTAACTTCCCCTTTAAGGCAAAAATTAAAATTTCACCAGTTGTAGTCTTCGGGGTGCTGAGTCGAATGGTCTTGTCCGAGAAAGCTGAGACGCTCCCTTCCTACTTGAATCCCAATCGAACTCGCGCACTTCCACCGAAACTGGGTGACTGCGCCCTACTAGATGGGGATTTGTATGCAAAATGTCACTAAAAGCGCCATTTCGTTCTTATAAAAGCACGGATGACCGCGATTGGCCCATATGTTGTAGTCTTTTGGACGCTGAGTCGACTGGTTTTGGTCCGAAAAGGCTGCGATGCAGCGTTCCTCCTTTATTCCCAATCGAACATGGTTGAACAAGCGGTCACGTGCTCCTGGGTGCCCAAATCACCTGGTCACCACGCCAGCAGGCGACAACTTTAACACCAAGGTTCAACTCGAGTGACAGGACTGCACCCAAAAAAGGTAAAACAGGCTAGTAAGTTGTAGTAGAACTTGTACCCTGCAGGCACGGTGACCAGGTGACTGGTCCTCACAACCTACTACCTCACAACCTTCTTTAAAAAATGGTCTCTGTCTCAGTGACTCCACTTTTTACAAAAGGAGTGTTGTGAGGGTGTTTTAAAAGTCATAATGGATGGAGTATTATTAATGGATGGAGGGCTACAGTGAAGTCTTCTGCGCAGAGAAAATATTACATGCATGACTGCAAGTACAAACAATTTCTTTTTAAATAATTCAACGGATAGCAACACTGTGTATAAGAAAGGAGAAAAGGAGAAACTCGTACACCATGGTACACCGATCCAGAAGCAATCAGAGAAAATAACAAAAATTGAAATCATGCAAGTTCTCAGCAGCGGCATGCTTTTGAGACAGTTTAAAAAATAAACAGGATAATGCGCAGCAGTCCAATGCCATCAAGGTGGCTTCTTACATTAGGCTATGAAAACAATTTTTAACCATGACATGGATAGTACATGTGCACTGTGTATGTGCAGGGGTAGTATGAACATCTGGAGAGGATACGCTCTGATGGGTAGTTTGATACATGATATCCTTGAAAGCAGCACTCACTTGGGTCCTAGAGTGTATCTTTCTGGGCCTGGTTGTTTGTATACACTTCTGACATGGCGATGGTTGGGTCCAGAGTGTAGTGGTTTTCGTTGGCAAAGACATCGTCAGTTCCCTCAGCCACTTGTGCACATGTCCTACGTTCTGCACAAGAACTGGCACAATCATCGCCAGCGAGGCATGTGGTGGTGAGTTCCCCGCCGATCTGCTGGTCCGCGTTCAGGCTAGCTGCATCCAGTGTCTCCCCGCTCAGTATTGCAGTACTTGAGTCCAAGGCCAGTGAGTCGTCCAGAGGTCCGGGAGTGTACTTGCCACGCTGGCCACAGCAGCGCCTGTAGCCGACAAGCGCCATCACAAGAATTCCGGCAATGAGAACGGCACTGGATGAGCTTATCCAGATGATGCGTTTCAGTGAAAACCATTTCTTTGCGATGGCCCTGCGACTACTACTACTACTACTACCAGGCTGGACTAGGATGGTGACATGCGGCGGTGGTGGTGATGTAGTGGTCAGCCCAGCCAGCTCATCAGCGTATTTCTCTGCAGTTATAATTCAAGTCACATTCAGAGCAGAACAGACCCAACACCAAGGATTGCAGTGTTGTGTACAGCAGTGCTGTGCAGTACATATACTGATACTGTTGTCCAGCACATACACTGATACTGGTAACCCAACACCAACAAGCACCGTTCATTGCCGAGACTCCAAATAGAGGCTCACATACTAAGTACAATGACATGCACATACATGTACATGTAAGACCCTATGTCGAGTGATGTGGCAGTGAAACCAGTGAATTGCAGGCGCGTGCTCGGCGATGGGCACGGGGGGCACGTGCACCCCCCCCCCCCCCAAATTTTTCAATCTGATCCAAGGCAATTGTAATGTATGCAAATATGCTCTAAAATTCAAGAAAGGTTGCAAACAAATTGCAGAAAATTGCCGGGGGGGGGGCTCCCTCGGCTCCCGTGCACCCCCCTAGTTGGGGGGCCGAGCACGCCCCTGAATTATTGCTACTGTCTACACACATCTACATGAACACAAAGCAATGCATCAAATCATGTCACTGTTCATTTTCACTCTGGCGCAAGGCACAGCTGCTACTATTGCTTTAAAAATTACATAACAAGATGCAGGAAAAACCAGCGGCACTCACTGCAAACTCTATACCTCACCTTCAGTCATGTTGCAGTAGCGCGATGCATATCCTGCGCGACAAGGACACGCTCCTGTGCTCTTGTCACATGGTCCAGCGGTGGTGGTGTTGTTGTCATGACAATAGTCACATGACAGCCGACAGTCCTCGCCATATCTGTAGTTCTCACAGTCTGTTCACACAGCACATGCATTCACACATGCACGCGTGCACACACACACACACACACATCACACAGATGTCAGTACATGCTTTCATGCACAACGACATACACACTTAGAGAGTAGTGAACTGATTGTGTAGATTCATGACAAAGCAAAAAGCATACGCCAAGCCAGCCGAAATGTGCTTCAAAACTCGTTCTATGCACCTTGCTCAGGGAATTAGCATTTTACAGGTCAATCTTCCTCCCACCATTGATCATGCTTTGCCCATTCGCAATGATGGAAGAAGACTAAGTATTGCACGAGCACAGTCATTGAGATGTAGTTGAATGTCCACAACTGTATACGGCACCACTGCAAGATTCTATTGCTCACCTTTCTGGCAGTCCGATCTGTACGTATATCCAGGCAGACAAGTGCATTGGCCTGTCACATGATGGCATTGCTTGTTGTGTGTGGTCGTGCATGCCACTGGACACTGTCCCATGCAGCCAGCTCCAAACCTGCCTTGTTGGCAGGCTATTTGAGAACATAGTGAGAAGAAGAGAGATGATATGGTCCAGTCTTCAAAAGAAGATATTGCACTGCATCTTCTTACAGGTTAAACTCACAAGTCAAGTACCAGTACATACATCAATTGATAGTCAGTGACAGCAACTACATTGTCAGTGACAGCAACTACATTGAATGTGAATTGATAGTCAGTGACAGCAACTACATTGTATGCGAATTTATACAACTTTTATTGCTGAAGGTAGATAACCAGAGGTTAGGTGCTGGAGTTCCCTATGATTCGAAGCGCAGCATAGTTGTATCAATTTCAAAATGCCCTTCAATTCAGGCTCGACACTGATCAAACAGCACTGGACAGTGATGCGGCACGACACTGAGCCACTGTTCAAAGACATACGTTCTTCACAGGTCTTGCCAGTCCAGCCCGGCGCGCATAAGCAAGCTCCGGTGTACGCATCACAGCTAGCGTTGTTGGCACATTGGCACCGTAACCTGCACTTGAAGGCCGGTGACCAGGTGCCATCATGGCAGGTGCTGTTGCATAGCGTGCCTGAACACAACCAGCACACCAAGTCCCGGTCCATACCGGCAGGGGGTTAACAGTAGCAACCAACACATATATACCATAATACATAGCACATGTATCACAAACCCAAAGGAAATACTTGCTAAGGAAAGTGGAATGTGAACTGTGAACACACGCCTTTTACACCTGAGGGGGGGGGGGGGGGGAGGTAGGTCATCAGCACCTGGAGTGAGCAGATGCAATTATAGCTGTACAGTTCAGTCTGATGTAATGTGCCCTGATCTTGTTTGTGGACTTTCTAAACAGTACATCGTAGTGAGGTTAGTTCAAGTAGTTGGACTGACTTACCGTGGTATGCAGAATTCCCTTTACACCAGCATTCACCATTGCCATTCTGACACTGTCCATCATTGAGACAGTGACAATCATTCTCACACAGGTATCCCCATCTCTAACAGGACACAACGAGAGAGAGAGAGAGAGAGAGAGAGAGAGAGAGAGAGAGAGAGAGAGAGAGAGAGAGAGAGACAGGTACAGACACAGACACACGGAGAGAAAGGCGGCAATCATGTATCACCAAAATTCAAAATCCAAAACCTACTGAGTTTTCACGTGTTGTGCATGTACAGCTGCTGTCTTGGCCAGACATTGGTAACGGATTAAGCATGCATATCATAGAATCAGCTCAGATCTTGGTAAGCCCGTCCATGGATGTGATAAGCCCGTCCATGGATGTGATCAAACAGCATGCACATGTCTAAGATTTTAATCCTTGCATTTGCCTGTTCTAGAAGGTGGGCGTAGGAAGATACTGCGCTGGGACCTTATCATCAGTGGTGTCACAAACGCATGCGCTACAGTACACACACGCACACATGCTTACTGTGTGGTTGCACGTCTGACGACAGAAAGTCCCAGTGAGTCCCGGCACAGTGCACGTACAATGGCCAGTGAACCGGTCACATTCCGATGTGTCCAGGTTGCACAGGCACTCTTGCTGGCAGCCTGCACCGAAGAATCCTGCGCCACAAATCATGCCAAGGAGCAAACCGAGACAATCACGCAGAGATAGCCTTGGTGTAGTCTACTTCAAGTACTCTTTAAGGTGTAGTATCAACAGGCACATCATGGTTGTTTAATTGGTTGAAGTTCCTTATACCAGAACAAGCACTAGAACATTCTAGCAATCTAGTCTTGTTACAGATACTACAATATACAATGAACGCATGCAAACACAACACAAGTTATCTTAGCATGTGCTGTGTATACAAATGTAGTTACCTTCAGGGCACACATCAGAACAGATCGGTCCGGTCCATCCATCTGTACAGTTGCACTTCCCATCAGCCTTGTTGCAGCTGCCATTGTTCCTACACGTGCAGGTGCTGGTACAGGCCTCTCCGAAAGTCCCGTCGGGACACGGCCTATCACAACGCTCCCCTGAAAACAAGACAATGGAAGATGCACAAGAAAGCTTGTACTGCAGCCGAGACCCTATGGTCGGCAAAGCTGCCCCCGCCTCTCCCCACTATTTCCACTCTATGTGTCCCACCGCTGCCTTGCTCCGTTGTGCTGTCGAATGGTGTGTGTGTATTTCCCAAAGTGATGTCACATTGTGTGTGCAGTTCAACAGGGTACCCATTGGAAGTGGTGCAGTTCAACAGGGTACCCATTGGAAGTGGTGCAGTTCATAACTACATGTAGACTGTATGTTTCTTCAGCACAGAGCACACATTCTACTTGTTCATGCCTGAGCTTTGTGTGTGTGTGTGTGTGTGTGTGTGTGTGTGTGTGTGTGTGTATTTGAACATAGACAATGCAGTTGCATACAGACAATGCAATTGCATGCAGAAAATGTACACACTGTGCAGTCCAGGCTGATGTGACAAGGTGATCAAGACAGTGAGTACATGTACAACTGAATGACTGGTAATGAGACAGTCATTGTGGAACTCGCACTCATTTACCTCTCCATCCAGGCTTGCATATACACGTTCCATCAACCTTGTTACAGTGTGCACCATTACGACAATCACATGACATGGAACAGTTGATGCCATGGTAACCAGGCGGGCATTCTTGACTGCACGTGACTCCAGTGTATCCAGCAGTACAGTTACAACTACCATCCACATGACTGCATGCCGCTCCATTACGACATTGACACGCGTTTGCACAGTCTGTACCGTATGATCCACTGGCACATTGCTGACTGCAATCCATCCCAGTCCAGCCTGCAGTCATAGACAGGAGACAGATCAATGTGCAAGAGAATCCGTATTGAAAGAGAATCCGTATTGAAAGAGAATCCGTATTGAAAGAGAATCCGTATTGAAAGAGAATCCGTATTGAAATAAGAGAATGAAGGCCAGTGCCCATCTGAACGAGTTCCTGTCCACATCTTTCCTCAGAACTTTCATCTGCTGCTAGCTTGGCCTGTATATCGTCTGTTGACGCACCATGAAGCCATGGCTAACGCCTCCACTGTTTCCATCCGCATTTTCCGTCAACCCAAACTCAATCTAAATCTTCCCTCACCAGCGAAACACTGTCCGTGGCTGACAGGATCCCTTTTGCTTCTTCACGCTACTAGCACAGTACAACACAGAGCCACTACTGGTGCTCACAAGTCATCACAGTGTTTACTCCTTGCAAGGGAGACAGACCATCAGCAAAGAAGGAATATGGAGGTGAAATCATTGGCAAGTTCAACGACAGTAGACAGCCATGAGAATACCGTCCAACTTTACCTGGATGGCAGAGACATGTCCCGTCCACATGCCGGCAGTCACCATGAAGGCACATGCATACCTCTTGACAGCCAAAGCCATAGGACCCGTTGGAGCATCGTAGTGAACAACTGTACATGTATGGAACAGCAAGACCAAGTGTGCATATGCCGCAGTGCTATAAGAGGCATAGCAAACACAGGACTTATTGACTTGTGGGTTGCATAAAGGATGATGCAATCACACAGTGCTAACATGTTGCAGAGGGCATGCACCCACTATACCGAAAGGGAAGCTGATGGGAGTAAAGGGAAGCTGATGGGAGTAAAGGGAAGCTGATGGGAGTAAAGGGAAGCTGATGGGAGTAAAGGGAAGCTGATGGGAGTAAAGGGAAGCTGATGGGAGTAAAGGGAAGCTGATGGGAGTAAAGGGAAGCTGATGGGAGTAAAGGGAAGCTGATGGGAGTAAAGGGAAGCTGATGGGAGTCAGCAACTTAGCCTAGTAGTACCAGTATGTTTCAGCTCACACATGCCCCCCCCTCCTTTTAGAACTGCTCTGGCCAGCTGACATGGGTCCAGTCCACACAGTCCACGGTTCGCGTCAGACTCGGCTGGAGGCTGAATTTTCCGCATCAATAGGAACGCCACCACCCTTCAAGGATCAAGGCGCAGATGGAGCTCCTATAGCGCTGGGCGGTGAGTAGATCAGCTCACCAGCAAGTGGTCAAAGACCAAAAATCCCATTAAATGCATCCATGTTTTCCGCAGTCTTGTTATTGAGTAATAAGTGCAGCTCTGACCCCAGAAAGTTCGGTAGGAGCTCATTGTTATAACAACATGATTGCTTCATTGAAAAGTGGTACGGCCAAAGCCTTACTAGTCGCTTCACACTGGCTCAACGTATCACAGATTGATCATTTTCTTGCACATGCTTCTCAGCTATCAACTAGTTAAAAAAAACTCACTCAGCACCAGTGTAGCCTGCAGTACATGTACATTCTCCGGTCATGTGGTGACAATCTCCACTGTTCTGGCACTGGCACACATTAGCACAACTAGCACCATACGTGTCGACGGCACACTCATCCTCACAGCTAAAGACACATCAACACGGCAGAATACCAAACCATACAAACGCTAATCAACCATCATGGTTTAATAAACATTTCAAAGTCACCAGAACAATATAATGGATTTCATGGTTGACAATGCTCATTACAATGCATCTTTATGAGGTTCACAGCAGGCCAATGTCTGAGGAGCCATCTTCATGACACTATCCCAGCACCACTGCGAGTTTGGACTTACTTGATGCCTATGTAACCAGGCTGACAGAAACATGTCCCGTTACTGGGAGAGCACAGCGCTTGGTTTTGACAAGTGCAGAACTTTGAGCAATAGTATCCATATGTACCAGCCAGACATGACACAGAACAACTGCATTTATGACAAAACAGCAGACATGAATAACAATAGGATCAGGATACATACGCAGATTGGTGATTCACTAAAGAAAGTAAAGCGCATCGCAATCACCACTGTGACTTGACAGTTACGTCGGACACTATATCCGTGTTCTACGGCTTGCTGAGCGAACATGCCCTGCACAAGTGGTGAAGACATACCAGTGCTGTGAGCATGACTCCTGTAGGGACAGTAAACGAAAACTTGAGCTCCCCCCCCCCCCCCGCCCCTCCCCCACCTCCCTCGCCCTCCTCTTCTTCCTCCTCCTCCTCCTCCTCCTCCTCCTCTTCCTCTCTCTCTCTCTCTATCTCTCTCTCTCTCTCTCTCTCTCTCTCGCTCTCTCTCTCTCGCTCTCTCTCTCTCTCTCTCTCTCGCTCTCTCTCTCTCTCGCTCTCTCTCTCTCTCGCTCTCTCTCTCTCTCTCTCGCTCTCTCTCTCTCTCTCTCTCTCTCTCTCTCTCTCTCTCTCTATCTATCTCTCTCTCTCTCTCTCTCTCTCTCTTCATGCCACCCATGATACTTACTCAGACCCAGTGTAACCTAGGTAACAGTCACATGACCCATCCTCATGGTGACATTGACCATGATTGCAGGAACAGATTCCAGTGCAACCTAGGCCATGAGTGCCGACTGGACATTTGCGCTCGCAGCTGTTCAATGAGCAGAACACAACATAGATAAAGAGAAAACAAGCACCTTACAAAGCTTGTAATGTATTTCACAAGTAGATACAAATAGAATGGAGAGAGTGCTGTTAAAAATGTGCATGCAGGGACGTCAGAAGTTGTCCTACATTGTTGAGACTATGAAAAAGTGGGGGGGGGGGGGGGGGTCCGGGGACCTCCCCCAGGGAGATTGTTTTAGGAAACTTTGGCTCAATTAGCCCACATTTCATTGCTTCAAAATCACAGGATAGCATTATTGGTGTGGTTTTGGCCGCACCTGCGGCACCGGTTCCGACGTCCCTGGCACAGTCATGGTAGCTACCAACCATACCTTATCCCTGTGTATCCGCTAGTGCAGGAGCAACGTCCATCCCGGTGATTACAGCTGGCATTGTTCCGGCATGTACAGTTTAGTGAGCAGTCCAGGCCGTACGTTCCAGCAGCGCACTCAGCCTGACAGCTGAAAGGCAGGTTGAGGAAAGAAGAGCGGTTAAATATCATCATGTGAATTGCCCGTGACAGAGGGTCACATGAACACATAGACTATGGTGTATGTACCTGTGGGGTTCCAACCATGCTTGTGTAAGGTGACTGGTAAGTAGGCTATTGGTGTGTGACTGTGATCCTCGACACTATGTGTACACTGGTCGAAGGGGGGGGGGGAGGGGGGGGCAGGAATCCCCATTCCCCCTCCCCCCCCCCCTCCCCGACTGCTGGCCAAGATGGACTTCAATGCACCGGGCACCGGTGTTTGTGAGGTGTTCATGTGTGTGTGCACATGTGAGTGAGTCGGCCGATAGCACCAAGAGCTGTATATTTCGTTACGTATGGTCATGGTACAGGCAGTGTAGTACGGGATTCAGATGGTGCTACCGTATCATTTGCAGCTTAACAAGCAGGGATGAGTGGTGCAGCATGACAGTTGTAATCAAGCAGTACACAGAGTTCTAGCTAGGGAAAATCTGCAGAAAGGAGCTCTATAGAGGGGATGGGGGGGGGGGGCAGACCAGATCATCTAACACCATATTCTTGGACCCAAAGTGCTCATGCTATTTCTGACTTACTGAACTCCCTAGCATGTACTTTGTTCAAAGGCATAGGCTCATTGTGTTCTCGTCTATTGTACTACACAACCAGTAGGGCAGCAGGCTAATTGTGTTCTCGTCTATTGTACTACACAACCAGTGCAGCAGGCTCATTGTGTTCTCGTCTATTGTACTACACAACCAGTAGGGTAGCAGGCCTTTCCCCAGGAAGGCGCAGAACCAGTGTGGAAGAGACATGCACCCTTTTGTCTTGCCCCGGCTAGAATCCTGTGTATTAGAAGAGGATCGTATCAACTAATACCTTGACCCAGCCTATGCTGATATACCTGTAATATCAGTCTCACCTTTTCCCCACGTAGCCGGGTGTGCATCGACATAGGCCAGTGTCAGGGTAGCAGGTAGCATTGTTGAGACAAGGGCAGTGTGATGTACAGCCAAGGCCCCACTTACCAGCCGTGCATGCCACCTCACATCTATGCAGGAAGTATCAGTTCAGAGAGCGGCAAGCAACATCCATGCAACCGATGATTACAATGTGTGACGTGAACAGACTGATGTATATGTACATCGCCACAGACTGCCATATGACCTGGCTAAGGCCACCGAGCTCGGGTAGCGTAGTATGGCAATCACCACACGCACAGCACGGTCCATCTTCTACATCTCCAACAATTTCTACAGTATTGGTCTGAACCTTACCCAAATTTCTGGGGGAGGGGGTATGGTGATATGCTCCCCCCCCCCCCCCCCGACCTCCCAGGTATCCACTGACCACCCCATACCATCCCAATGCCCCTCCTATTACCCATGGTATAGAAGCCTTTATCAAAATATCATGCTCTAGAATTTCTCATAAAACAAAGTTGCTTACCAACTACAGCTGTAACAATAAATTACATTGACCACATAGCTTCCACACTGGACAGCTAGTTGCTCTTGCAATCAGGCCATGCTTGCCCATGTAAATACCAATGCACAACACGACATATTGCTGCTTTGCACCCCTGCTTCCCTTTCTCCCCTGATTTCGAGGACAGAAGCGGAATGGCTATACTGTTTCCATGACTACACTGTGACACTGCTCCACATGAAACGCTGCACCCTCTCACCAGTCCAGGACTTACTTATCTCCTATCCAGCCAGAAGTACAATTACAATAGCCTGTTGCTGCATCACAACTTGCTCCATTCTCACAACTGCATCGCTCCATACACTGGTTGCCATAGAAACCTTCAGAGCACTCGTCAGCACAGCTGAAACAATGATGTGCATGAGTTCACACATATGGAAGCACACACACACACACACGAGAACACAGACACATACATGAGCACGAGCACACACACAAACACACACACACACACACACCTCGCCATCCTGTCTTGCTTTCAGCAGTGAAAGAGGAGCTGATTGGTAAGCAGTACTGCGCACCCCACAGCTACACGTACATCGGCCTATCTACAAATTGAGTAGCTCTATCATCCTTCCAACATCTTCACAACCAAAGTCTTCCACTGCAATTGCAACTAAATTAATCTCCAAATCAAGTTTCGCCGCTAGGGCTTCATCAGGGTGTATGACTCCCTGATTGATTGGCTGCAGTGGAGCCTCCAAGTATTGAAGAACTTGAGTAAGTAGCTCTAACCAATAGCAGTGGTCTCAAGAGTCAAACTCACTCAGCTCCTATCCAGCCAGAAGTACAGTTACAAAAACCTGTAACTGCATCACAACTTGCTCCATTCTCACAACTGCACCTCTCTGCGCATTGCTGGCCATGGAAACCGTCCGGACACAAATCTGCACAGCTAGAAATGCACAGGAGACGAGAAAACAGTCATGGCAATTTTTTGAGGCATTTACACCGTCAAGCATAGACTCGCCAGACTGAAATGGTAATAAGCATTGGTGGAATTAGACAGTGGATAGTAGCAGCCAGGAGTTTTCTGCTAGTCAGATACCCAAACAACGAAATGCTGCCATCACTGCTGTTCTGTGCGTGTAGATAAAGCTGTCATTACTAGCCTACAGCAAGAGCAATTTCTTTTAACATCTCATACATGCGGGAGCTCATTCCCAGTATGGCAGTGCAAAGATATTAGGAAAGCAACCAAAGCAGTCACTGCTACATCTACATGACATCAGTCTATGACTGATCAACAGCATTGTACTCTATGTGACGCCACTGAAGCAAAATGAGCTACGTGTACACGCACACGCGCGCACACGCACACGCGCGCGCACACGCACGCAGACACACACACACACACACACACACACACATGCACACACACACACACACACACACACACACACACACATACACAGGGCCTGCTCTAGACATTCAACACAGCCCGGTCAGAGTGTACCTGGCGCATGCAGGCCAGCCGGGTCAAGCCGGGTCAGAAATTCATCCGGCAAAAAGAAAAGAAAAAAGCCTGCTCAAAACGTGCAACTGTGTCAAAAGCTATAGCCAAAGTTACGCTTTTGACTGCCTGCCCCATCGACTTTCAATGTCCTGACTTCCTGCTCGCCGCTGGCCAGATCGCGCTCGAACCAGTTGGCCCCAGTTGACCCTAGCTAGGCCCCGGTGTAATATGCCCGAAACTTTGCCGAAAATGCTTTTGGGAAATTCTCGTAAACGTTGCCGAAAATGCTCGGAAAATGCTCACTTTTTGTCATCCTCAGCACACGCCGTCAAAACCAGGGAGTCAGAAAATACTCAATAAGAGACTTGCTCCAGTCTGCCATGGTAAACAATTCATAAACTACTCAACAAGAAGCTAACCGGAATGCGGAAGTAACGTTCTTGTTTGGGAAGTTTTCTTCTCTCAATTTTGATACACAACGGCCAAGTGCTCCGTTTCCCCCAAAATGCTGCATCACGAGCCCAAAGTGCTGGGTTCGCGGATTGTACCGAAAATGCTCAAAAAAATGCCGGCATATTGCACGGGGGCCTAACCCTATAGGCCTAGCCGAGTTTCTGTCGCTTGTGTACGGTTGCGCTAGATTTGCATGCAACAGATGGGGTCCGCGAGTTGTAAAATACCGGTATTTTAGGAGTCCATTGTGAGTAAGTAAGACATTTTTCAGCCGGGTCAGACTGGACCCGGTGTTATCTGTTCAGCCAGGTCGTGCAGTTCCCCAGCCGGGCGCGTGACCCGGCTGACCCGGCTCTCCAGCAGGACCTGATACACACACACACACACACACACACACACATACTTGCACGCACCCACCCACAGAGTAACACAGTGCACTAACTCACAACTCTCCAATATAGCCTGCAGCACAGGTGCATTGCCCATCGGCATGATGGCACTGTGCATTGTTCAGACATTGGCATTCCTCGTGGCAACCATCGCCATAGCTACCATGCAGGCATTGGTCGGCACAGCTGTTCACAAGTTAAAAGGCAAATGTGAATACACACACTCTAACATATACATTGGGAAATAATGGATGAAATCGCGAAGTCCTATATTGCTTAGGACTGTTTGTGTTCAGCGGGTTGAAGTGGAGGTTGCAACAATTGGAAATGCATTTTGATGAACATTACAGGAATCACCGAACACGAAGTTGAATAGGAAGCAACATGCAACACAATCAGGTCTAAACGTAAGGTGGCTGGTCAACTGACAACTACTCTCTTCAGTTACTACTCGCCCACAGTTGCAGTCAAGTGCTGCATTGACTAGTTTAAAAAAGGCCCTAGGTGTACAAACACTGATTCAGTTCTTAACATGAACATCTGAGTTCTTACTGTATTCCGATGTATCCCGGCAGGCACAGGCATGTGCCATTCGTGGCTAAGCACTTTGCTCGATTGTGACAGAGACACGTCTCTCTGCAGTAGTCGCCATAGCTACCCTCAGCACAAGGTGTTGCACATCTGAACGCAGCAAGGAAGAAGGTTGCCAGCAAGAAACGTTTGCAGAATGTATCTATACCTACACTAATAGAGCACAGCTCTGTGACAAGCTGGGCTGGATAGTTCTCATCATTGTAGTTGATTACAGCATACAACTGAAGAGATGTGCTGGCACAGGGCTACATTCAGGTCGTTCACAGCGACGCATTTAGGAGCCAGAGTTTATACTTCACTGCGATCGCAACCATCCCGTGGAGGTAGCCTTACATTACTTGTCAATGCTGTGAGGCGGGTGGCAGAAAGGCCGACACTGTCTCATGCAACGACCCCAGTCTATCCAGCCCAGTATCTGCCCCATGGCAGGACTCAACATCAATAGAGCACACACTTACATGGCACCAGTGAATCCCAGGTCACAGCTGCAGCTACCGTTGACATGGTGACAGTCACCATGGACACAGCTACAGTTGTGGGCACAATCCTCTCCATAGGTGCCCTCCAAGCACTCAAAGCCGCATCTGATATGATACACAAATAGACAAGCAACACATGACATGAGAGTAAATTACACAACGCCATCAGTACCCCGGTGCCCTGTACGAGCGACTGAACTTTGGCTCGTATCTTTTCTCGTAAAACAGGAATGTTCCTGAAAATTTCTTCCTTCTTTTTTTTGACTTGTTTATGTGGAAAGTATACCCTAAAACCACAAAGCCTGTTTGGGCGCGTTCCTGAGAGTTGAACCTTTGAACTTTTGAACCTTTGAACTTTTGAACCTTTGAACTTTTGAACCTTTGAACTTTTGAACCTTTGAACTTTTGAACCTTTGAACTTTTGAACCTTAGAGTTGAACCTTGGTGTGAAAGTTAGTTATAGCCTGCAGGCACAGTGACCAGGCGACTGGTGTACGCACAAGCACGTGACCGCTTACTCAACTGTGTTCAATTGGGAATAAGGGCCGAATGCTGCATCGCAGCCTTTTCGGACCACAACCAGTCGACTCAGCGTCCAAAATACAACAACATATGGGCCAATTGCGGTCATCCGTGCTTTTATAAGGATGAAATGGCGCTTTTAGTGACATTTTGCATACAAATCCCCATCTACTAGGGCGCAGTCACCCAGTTTCGGTGGAAGTGGCGGAATCGATTGGGAATAAAGGAGGAAAGGAGCGTCTCAGCTTCCTCGGACCAAGACCATTCGACTCAGCACCCCGAAGACTACAACTGGTGAACATGTGATTTTAGGGTATACTTCCCCGTTAATTGTGACAGTTTGTGATGGACGACAATGGCCCTATAACTATTATCCCATACCTTTCTCCAACGTATCCATGTGTGCAGTAGCATTGTCCATTCTGGGCATCACAATCACCTCCATTCTGACATTCACACTGGAAGGAGCAGTTGTGGCCATAGTAGTCTGCTGGACAAGTCTCTTCACATCTGTTCGGTAGGGAGAGGAGAGATACAGACTTCTGCTATGATCGTGTGGACGTCGGCGATCACTTTCGTGATAGCCTTTGAACATAAGGAAGAAACTGCTTTGGCTGGCTAGGGTGTCATGTGGAAATGTGCATGAGTGCATGTGCATGTGTATCCATGCGTGCATGCATGCGTGTCTCCGAGTGTAAGGGCCGCGCGGAAGAACTAAAATGGTAAGCACATCCTACTGTGGTCCTGTAGGAAGACGGCTGCTCACATGCAGGGACATGTACATGTGTGTGTGTTTGTGTGTGTGTGTGTGTGTGTGTGTGTGTGTGTGTGTGTGTGTGTGTGTGTGTGTGTGTGTGTGTGTGTGTGTGTGCTTTCACGCTACTCACCTGTCCCCTATCCAACCTGGTGTACAGATGCAGTCACCAGTGTCAGCTAGACAGCTTGCATTGTTCAGACAGTCACAGTCATTCACACAGTATGCACCCCACTGTCCAGAGGGACATGCCTCATCACAGCTGCAGGTAAGAAGAACAACGCACAGTGTGCGAGGTCTGAGCAAGTGTTTTATCCACAGTGTGCGAGGTCTGAGCAAGTGTTTATAGCAGTGCTATGTCATGCTAGTCTGCAGTGAGATCTAATGTTTTCACATCCATACCTCTCACCGTAGCCTCGGGTATGCTCATAACTGACTACACAATAACATAAGCAATAGACTGCGATTGCCCTGGTCAAAGTCGCATCAACATCATGTGCTAGCACTGAATTCCCGTAATCCTGAATCCAACGTCTTTGGAGAAGTTCCTGGTGATAGAGAGAGTGTTCTCCACTGACTTGAACGGCCAAAAAGAAGCAAAGAATATGATTGTATGATATAAAAAAAAAGGAACCCAACATAGCTGGAAATTGCAAACAAACATCCATGTTCGATGTTTGCTGATAATTGCCAAACTCGTTTTCTCACATTGTACTGGTCCATCCTGATTGGCAGGAACAACTTCCAGTCTCGTGATCGCACACAGCTGCATTCTGACAGAGGCATTGCTCTGCACAGTCTTGCCCATAGTATCCATTTGCACATCTCTCACCACAGCTGGAGTTGCCAATACACATACACACAAGAGGAAATACACATTTGATGGCATAGAAGGATCAGGTATATCTTGCACTAAGTTGACATTCCGAGTTTGCCATTGGAGGACAGTACAAGCTAGATGTTGGTTCCGGCCTTGCTCGTAGGATGTAGCATGAATCTTACTGTGCTTCCACTGCACTGAAAAACTGTATCTACTGTAGACTGCATGACATTCAACAGCTGTGTGATAAACCTCCTAGAACATCTGTGCACATCAACAATTATGACTTGTAGCAGCACACAGATTTGCCTGGCAAGACATTGCACTGTAGGAGCATAGCTCGACACACAGGTGCAATCCGTGTACTCTTTTTTTTGTGCCGAAGCACTCATTGTAGGGCTCATTATCCCACAACAGTTTGGTGTGCATACTGAACTACTGCCCCAGCACATACTGATAGCCAGCGGGCCTGGAGTCAAGGTTGAATCATTGTTGCTTGGTGTATACACGATGGAAGTGTGCTTACGAGCTATTCCCTAGCACTCACTCCACATCAATATATCCCGGAGTACAGTGACAATGTCCAGTCACATGATCACATGTTGCATTGTTCTTGCATGTACAGTTGTGCACACACTCCTGACCATACGTATCAGCAGGACATCTTCTCTCACAGCTGCGTGCACAGAATGTACAGAATGAGAATATAACAACAGAACTGTGAAGTGATCAGAATGGGAAATGTTTCTAGAAGCAGATCATTCTGCTGATGATGCTGATTTTATCCTGAAAGCTCTGAAGTCCCCCTCCCTCCTCCATTCCCTACTCCCTCCTCCACTCCCCACTCCCTCCTCCACTCCCACTCCCTCCTCCACTCCCTCCTCCACTCCCTCTTCCACTCCCTCCTCCACTCCCTCTTCCATTCCTTCTTCCATTCCCCACTCCTTCCTCCACTCCCCACTCCCTCCCCCCACTCCCTCCTCTACTCCCCACTCCCTCCCCCACTCCCCACTCCCTCTTCCACTCCCCACTCCCTCCCCCACTCCTTCATGCACTCCCTCCTCCACTACCTACTCTCTCCTCCACTCCCCACTCCCTCCTTCACTCCCTCCTCCACTCCCCACTTCCTCCTCCACTCCCCACTTCCTCCTCCACTCCCCACTCCCTCCTCCACTCCCCACTCCCTCCTCCACTCCCCACTCCCTCCTCCACTCCCTCCTCCACTCCCCACTCCTTCCTTAACTCCCCCCCCCCCCCTCCACGCCTTCCTCCACTCCCCACTCCCCCCACCCCGCACGTTGACTCCCTGCATAACGCTACACTGCTCAGCATCCCAACTAGCTATGTGAAAGACTGCTCAGCATCCCAACTAGCTATGTGAAAGACTGCTCAGCATCCCAACTAGCTATGTGAAAGGCTGCTCTGAGACCTGCAACTGGTCTACTACTAGTACTAGTATCAGTGACTCACATTTCTCCTGTATAACCAGCAGTACATGAACATGTACCAGAGATGTGATGACACAGCCCATTGTTCTGACACTTGCACTCTCCCTTGCAACCAGCACCAAATGACTTGTCCGGGCACTTGTTGGAACACCTACAGAAGGCAGCAACACAGATCAGGTGGTTATCTTTGAACTGCTTCTGATAGAATGGTCAGGCACAGTCCCAAGAGCGTCATTCACTTCCTTCATCCTTTTCTCAACAGCATTTCAGACAGCTCGTCCAAAGGGAACTGGTCATTCGCTTCCTTCATTCTTTTCTCAACAGCACTTCAGACTGCTCGTCCAAAGGGAACTGGTCATTCACTTCCTTCATTCTGTTCTCAACAGCATTTCAGACTGCTCGTCCAAAGGGAACTGGTCATTCACTTCCTTCATTCTTTTCTCAACAGCATTTCAGACTGCTCGTCCAAAGGGAACTGGTCATTCACTTCCTTCATTCTTTTCTCAACAGCATTTCAGACTGCTCGTCCAAAGGGAACTGGTCATTCACTTCCTTCATTCTTTTCTCAACAGCATTTCAGACTGCTCGTCCAAAGGGACACACTAAATCCCATTGAGAGTCTAACAGCACCAAAGCCCAAGTGAAATTCAGTCCTGTTTGCCAACTGCAACATGTATGTAGGCAACCCTGTCCTGTTTGCCAACTGCAACATGTATGTAGGCAACCCTGTCCTGTTTGCCAACTGCAACATGTATGTAGGCAACCCTGTCCTGCTTGCCAACTGCAACATGTACGTAGGCAACCCTGCCCTCATTTTGGCATTCAGTCATGCTTGCCAACTGGAACATGTACGTAGGCAACCCTGCCCTCATTTTGGCAGCAATTACAGTAGAGTCACGCGCTGAAAAGAACGTTGAGCCCAAGAACGTCCACTGTCTGAAATGCTAAGAACGCCACAGCCTGAAGTTAAGAACGGCGGTGTTGGTTTTCCGGCAGCTTTTGGGATAGATATGACCCAGTACGAATTGCTTCTAAGAACGTGCTATAAGAACTCAGCTAGATTGTCCAACAAAATAGGAACGCCCCAGGCTAACCCCTTGGAGACAACGTTCTTGGACGCGCGACTCTACTGTAGGCAGTTTCGGACCCGCTACTTGCACAGACAATATCTGAGCTGGACCAAGAAAAACTGCAAACAGAGACCATACATTTGGATCAGTGTTATAATTATGCAGGCTTCACACGAGGATCACACATGTTGTAGCTCAGTAGCACCTGAACAAGCAGCACACTGTACTTACACAGTCCCAGTGTAGCCATCAGCACAGAGGCACGTCCCATTCTCCGGCATACATTGGGCACCATTCAGGCACTCGCACACCTGTGTGCAGTAAGCGCCATAAGTGCCTTCCGGACACCGCATAGTACAGCTGAACAAAAGGAGAGAAGGAGAAGCTGTGATGATCAGGGAGAACTGTGAAAAAATAAGATGAGAAGTAGGAGTAAAGAGATGAGGAGGAGGGTGAGGAGGAGGAGGGTGAGGAGGAGGAGGGTGAGGAGGAGGAGGAGGAGGGTGAAGAGGAGGAGGGTGAAGAGGAGGAGGGTGAAGAGGAGGAGGGTGAAGAGGAGGGTGAGGAGGCCGGTGAGGAGGGTGAGGAGGAGCAGGAGGAGGGGAGAAGGAGGAGGAGGAGGAGGAGGGTGAGGTGAGGAGGAGGGTGAGGACGGGAGGAAGGGAATTGAGATAAGGAGAGGTTGCTGGTATGTCCCTTGACATCCTAGCACATGATTGGTACCAGAATGCATGTTTATATTGTAATGCACCTATATGCGCTGACTAGAGGAGTCAATGAACTCGGAAGCATACAGCAGTAAAAATAATAACCATGCACAAACTCGGGGGAAACCACTTTAAACTCTTACTTATCTCCTATCCAACCAGCAGTACAGTTACAACAGCCTGTTGCTGCATCACACCTTGCTCCATTCTCACAACTGCATCTTTCCATACACTTGTTACCATAGAAACCATCCGGACACAAATCTGCACAGCTGACAAAGCAGGAATAGGAGAAGAAGAGCATGCTGTAGGTTAAAGACATTTAGGCAGTGACTGTGTAAAGACTTTCTTACAGGCTTGAAGTAGACCTAATCACATCACATCACATAATTATAAAAGAGAAAATGTTGCAGGATCTTCGGAGCAAGAGGTACATGAAGGTCTAGTCGTTCATGTGATCTTATGGTTGGGTAAAAAGGCAGCAAAGGCAATGGTGGCATGTAGTAAAGTCTGGCTGAAAGGGTTGTCTCAATGAGCTCAGCACAGTGAGGGCTGTGGTTATCTCCACTACCTGCATTGCCTTTTCCTTTCAAACTGAAGCCAGGTGCCCGATGCAGCCTCCCCCCCCCCCCCCCCACCCACACACACACACATCCATCCATGTGAAACCCATACTTGTACTGGGAGTAACTCACAACTCTCCTGTGTAGCCCGCAGTACAAGTGCACGACCCGTTGGCATGGTGACAGAGTGCGTTGTTCTGACATTGACATCTGGCCCTGCATCCATCGCCATAGCTACTGTGTGGGCACTGGTCCTCACAGCTGTACGGTGATGGCAAACAATAGCAGCAGAAATGTAATTTAGGAATGACTTCATTGTTGTCCCGGCGTCATGTAACCGAGGACTGCTCATGTGGTACAGGTTGGAGGCCAAGTGGAAAGACCATATTAAGGCTCAAATGGATCAAATCTCTGAAGTAGAACTTCCCACATAAACAAGGCAAACAATGCCCGTTCGATGCACAGCAACACCTTATAACCCCGGCACAGTTATGATTTCAAGTATCCACCCGTATCTACAGTCCGTTTCAAGAAGATTTGCAATCCTGGCGATCGCCCGCGGAGTTTGGCGTCTTACCGTATGAGCACTCGAGCGCTGCCTGGAAAAACTCACTGTGAACTCGAAGAAATATTCCGCGCGAAAGCAGGAAAAATGACAACTCACTCACGTTGATACAGTCATGTACGTCTGGCTTACAACAAACGAGTTCTTCCTCGTATCGATAATGGAGTCAGAGAGGACATGTCGAAACGAAAGTGTTGTAAATGTTGACGAGCGGCATGTGTCCCAATTCGTTTTGTGACCAAAATAGTTTCTTTGAGCTGCGATGCAATTTACTCACCGTGTGACGAAAACACGACATCAACACGGACTCATTCCCAAGGCCATGACTTGGCAAAGCTATCCATGTGACTTCGACGACATTTTGAGAAAAGCAGACGCTTGTGAACGCTGATAGAAGACGGCGTTGACTGCTAAATTCAAATAAATTGGCGATCTTGAAACTAAAATAAATCTCAAAAAGCTACAGCGCGATGACTTCCATATTCACTCACACCATTGCAGTGTTGCGGGTGTGTTCACATGGCGTGAGCCAGTCAAGTGTCAGTCAGTTCGGCAGGAAGCGCGAGCTTCAACAACAAGTCGTTTGGTGCAGCCATCTTCTTTGTCTTGTACCAGCTTGATCACCAAAACAATGAAAAAAGGTTTGACTTGATAGGTTGGGATTTGAACTCACAACTTCATGGTCAGCAGACAGCATTCATAACCACAAGGCCAAGGAAAGGATAAATCGTGGGTTTGATAAAATAATTCGATACTGGCTTCCTGGGCAAATTGTAAACCATGGGAAAAGGCCGGAAACCTGGCCGAAATTCTAACTCCTTAACGGCTGGTCCAATTGTTCCGAAACCTTCACAGAACAATTTGCCGTGTCCTAACAAGCCATTCTATGTACTTTGTTGTCCAAATTTCCCTTATCTTCATACTTTTTAAGACCCAAACCTGATTGTAAATCTTTTTGAAACAGACTATAGAGTATCTAGTTCCTCTTGTGTACAGTGACAGCACACCCTCATGGTACATGACATCGCTTCTCAACATCATCTTGTGTCCAGCTAGGCAAGTATCTCTTACAGTGCTCCAATGTATCCCGGGCGGCACAGGCATGTTCCATTCGTGGCTAAGCACTCTGCTTGATTGCGACAGAGACACGTCTCTCTGCAGTAGTCACCGTAGCTACCCTCCGCACACGGTGTTGCACATCTGAACGCATGTCGTGTGATAGTAGTAAGTAAAAGAGTAGTCACAGAGACACAATGTCAGGAATACAGTCAACTTCGCTTACTACAGTAACGACATTCGGCGGGGCATCAAAAAAGTGTCCTTATTCGCGAAGTGTCGTTATACCCGAAGTCTCATTATATGTAATACAGTTGGATGGAACTTTGCTCTGGGCATGGACATTCTGTCGTTATTCGCGAATAGTCGTTAAATCCGCAGTCGTTATTAGCGAAGTTGACTGTAGTAATAATAGACATGTAGCCACTCATGTCAGATGCAAAACAGACCTACATGTAGCATGCATGACAAGCAAGTCAGTATATATGTAGTGGCACATGCACATGCTCAATGCTTCTCTCCTCCGGAGACTATGACCAGTACGTACATTGGACACTGTTGTGAACACTATGTCCTACAAGTAGTCATCTTAAACAAACATACTGTCGTAAATGAAACCCATGCTGTAAAAGCATAACCGAACACTCACTCACATGGCACCAGTGAAGCCCAGGTCACAGCTGCAACTACCGTTGACATGGTGACAGTCACCATGGACACAGCTACAGTTGTGGGTGCACGCCTCACCGTATGTTCCTTGTGCACACTTGACACCACATCTGCATAGTCAAAGCAGCAGAAGGAACACTACTGATTTGTAATGGATTGGGTTAGCTTCAGCAATATCGGAAAACAGAACAAGCTTAACTGGCAGAAAGACGACATCCGGTTGTTGTTGTTTTTGCTATTTATTTTACTTCGCCGGTGAGATGTACAAAGTAAAAGAATCCATTGCACATACTAGTATTGCAATATGAGAGTAGAAGTATAAATAATCCAGGAAAGGTACCTAAAAGGAGGTTAAATAAAAGCAGAGCACATAAGCAAGTGGATAGTGACCAGATGTACAGGGTCACAGGGTCACAGGGTGGGAAGGGATTGGAGAACGATTGGAGAAACTACACATAGCACCAACACAACTCAGCAGAATATGTCACTTTTAGACAGGTCAGGTGGCAACGTAGAGGGCACACCGAAAACATATTCCGTTGCTAGAGTCCACCGAAAATGGCCGACAAGAACTTCACTAGAACTGATGCCAAAGGTCGTAATAGGGCTTGAAAGTGATGACGTCAAAAACGGCCAGGGAGTAGTAAGTTGACGTCAGATTTCTATTTTGGATCCACTAAGGTGTGACTTTGCTATTGCCTCAGTATGTGGGTGCATAGCAACCCACACATGTCGCATGCAGGGGTGACTTTTACTTCGCCACCAGTTGTAACCCCGCCCCCAGTAGCCAAATCAGTCAGTTTCACTGGCTACATCACCTTGCTGTGAGTAAGACGGCTTGAAATGTGCTTGGATCCATACAAAAACTGGACCCAAGTGGATCCAGTTTTTGAATTTTTGAAATTGTTGCTATGCTGTGACGTAGCACTTTAAGCCCTATGATGCAGCACAAGACTCTTGGTCTCAAATTGCAGTTGTGGTGACTAATCCAAAAGGATGTGAACGACAATTTCGGCTTCCCCAAAATTCATGCAGAGCTCCGCTCACTGGCTTATGTACTCTTGTTTGCAATGTGTCCTCTACCTTGCCACTAGAGCTTCCGTTGTGTACAAACTAGTACGTATATACAGCAAACAAGCGGCTATGTTTACTGAGTACGGATCAGCATACCTTTCTCCAATGTAACCGTGTTTACAGTGACACTGTCCATCCCGCGCCTCACACGCGCCATCATTTTGACACCGACACAGGAATGAGCAGTTGCTGCCGTAGTAACCTGCTGCACATGTCTCTGCACACCTGTTGGTAACATGGGTGAAAAAGCATCAGAGTGTGTGTGTGTGTGTGTGTGTGTGTGTGTGTGTGTGTTTGTGTGTGGTGTGCATGTGTGCGCGCGCACGTGCCCGTGCGTGTGTGTATGCATGATGGTATGTTTGAATATGTTTATACACAGGGGTTTTAAAATTACAATGCGGGTGATGAGTGGCCAATCTTTTCTGGGTAAAACAAGAGGAATTACAGATGGAGCGGACTCGCTCCCTTCTATTTACACTGCAACGTTCGAACACATTTTCGTAGTTAAAATAACGTTTCGGCATATAGCCCTCATCAGGTTTGCAATGATGTGCACTCTACAAAGGAGCAGCAAATACACTGTGCTGTGCTGTGTTTGCGCCAAATGTGTCAGCTACAAAGGTGGCGAAAGGGATTGGTGATATATTAATATCCAGATACGATATATTCACAGTAGTGCCCAGCCAGCATTAGTGTTTACTTGCGGCCGCAAGTTGCGGATTTCAACAGCTTCTCGCAGTTTTCTGCTCGCTCTGTCGCCTGCCCTTGCCAGGACTGACACAGCCGAGAACACACTATCCGCAGCAGCTATACTCTCGCCAGAATGTTTGTCGCGCACGTGGTCACCCCATGGCTTATCGAGAGTGCGACGGCGTGCCTCGCCATTGTGCTCCCGAATTCTTGTTTCCAAGGAGCGTTCCGTCTCCCCTACATACGTTTCCCGGCACCATTTGCATTGCAATTCGTAGACTACATTCTTTGTCATACATACTCGTTCGCCTCCAGACTGACAGGTAATGCAAGGCCCTAGTGGACGTCCTCTTCGTCTTTTTTCAGTAATGTTGGGCTCGTTTACGCACTTGGGTGGTAACAGCGCCGAACGGCACAGTTGACGCCTGAGGCTGCCCGAGTGCTCGTATACGACACGTACCGGCAACTTGTATTTCCGTATTGCTTTGTTCACATGGTGGTGTACTTCATCGGACTTGAACGGTAGTTTAAGGAAGGCAGAGCGGGGATTACCGCGTCGTCTACGCCGAGGTTTCCTGGCAGCTTCCCTTGCTTCCGATATGATACTGTCTGGGTAGTTATTTATGCGCAGTTGTTTGTGTATTTTTTGTTCGCTCTCGGCTTGCATCATGGGGTTAGACGATAGTCGCTGTGCCCTTAGGAATTGAGATTGAGCGACGGCTAACTTGATGTGGTGAGGAACTGCCGATGAATAATCCACCAGTAGGCCACTTCTGCATACCTTCTGGAACAATTTGAATGACAGCTCTCCGGTTTGCCCAACCGCGATCGTTACGTCCATGTAGTCTATGCAGCCACTGTCACAACTTAATTCATGCGTGAATTTGATACGTTCGTGGCTGGCGTTGAATCTTTCTATGAGCTCCAGAAGGCGCTGCCTACCATGTGTCCATAGGATGATATCGTCGATGTATCGTCTGAACAGAATAGGTTGGAAGGGTGAGTCCTGAAGAAGTCGTGTCTCAATGGTGTGCATAAACAGGATGGCAAATGGAGGTGCCAGGTTGTTCCCCATAGCAACCCCATCTAGCTGGTGGTAGATCTGTCTGCCAAATCTGAAGTAGTTATGACTCAGAACAAACTTCAGTAGTGTCCCGACTTGGGTCACGCTCAGCCCGAGCATATCAACTCTGTTATAGTGTTGCTCTAGCACGTCACTAACGGCATTCACGCCCTCTTCGATCGGTATGCTGGGATACAAACCCACCACATCCATCGTAGCCAGAATCGTTCCAGCAGGTGCTTTAAGGCCAGGGTATATGGTGCGGATATTGTCTAGCGCGTCTTTGGTGTTGATGAGGTGCGATGGGACAAATGCAAGCAGTTGATGCAATATGCGTTTGAGAACCACCGAAATTCCTGTGACTGGACTGTCACAAGCAGAGACAACAGGTCGGAGGGGCGTAGACGACGCGGTAATCCCCGCTTTGCCTTCCTTAAACTACCGTTCAAGTCCGATGAAGTACACCACCATGTGAACAAAGCAATACGGAAATACAAGTTGCCGGTACGTGTCGTATACGAGCACTCGGGCAGCCTCAGGCGTCAACTGTGCCGTTCGGCGCTGTTACCACCCAAGTGCGTAAACGAGCCCAACATTACTGAAAAAAGACGAAGAGGACGTCCACTAGGGCCTTGCATTACCTGTCAGTCTGGAGGCGAACGAGTATGTATGACAAAGAATGTAGTCTACGAATTGCAATGCAAATGGTGCCGGGAAACGTATGTAGGGGAGACGGAACGCTCCTTGGAAACAAGAATTCGGGAGCACAATGGCGAGGCACGCCGTCGCACTCTCGATAAGCCATGGGGTGACCACGTGCGCGACAAACATTCTGGCGAGAGTATAGCTGCTGCGGATAGTGTGTTCTCGGCTGTGTCAGTCCTGGCAAGGGCAGGCGACAGAGCAAGTAGAAAACTGCGAGAAGCTTTTGAAATCCGCAACTTGCGGCCGCAAGTAAACACTAATGCTGGCTGGGCACTACTGTGAATATATCGTATCTGGATATTAATATATCACCAATCCCTTTCGCCACCTTTGTAGCTGACACATTTGGCGCAAACACAGCACAGCACAGTATATTTGCTGCTCCTTTGTAGAGTGCATATCATTGCAAACCTGATGAGGGCCATATGCCGAAAGTTGTTTTAACTACGAAAATGTGTTCGAACGTTGCAGTGTAAATAGAAGGGAGCGAGTCCGCTCCATCTGTAATTCTGTATGAAACTGCAGGAGGCCTCACCGCTTCTAAAACAAGAGGAGACGTATCTTTTCCACTTGGTGCAAATAACAGTCTTAGTAAACACACACTATTTTGCCAAAGATCAAAGTAGAATAACACGCGGCCAATAGCAGGACATGCGAATGTTTAACATCAATAGCTGAACCGGATCACAAACATAACTCTTTTACAGCAAGGTCAGATAAACACACAGACACTCATCATGTGCCAATCAAGTATGAACTCTTCTGAACTGGACACATTGACATGATGCAATGGCTATCACGGTACTCGTACAAGCATAGCTTCCAATGCTTACCTCACTCCGATGTAACCTGGTGTACACATGCATTGGCCTGTATCAGGTAGACAGGATGCATTGTTGAGACATTCACATGCCATGCGGCAGTATGGACCCCACTTCCCCGAGGAACATGCTTCATCACAGCTGAACGGACAACAATGCAAGCAAAACAAGAAATCGGGTATAACCACACCAATAGTCTCCCCTTTCCACCCCACCCCCTCCCACATATACATCTTCCAATGCACTAGAGCCACATAGACATGGTATGATTCTTGTAACAATTATTTTAAGTTATAAGGATATCCATATCTCTCTTAGCAGTTAATGCATACACATGGGTATGCGCACAAAGACATACAGACACACAGACACAGACACACACACGCACACACACACACACACACACACACACACACACACACACACACGGTAACATGGTGCATTGTTCTGGTAAGAATATGTGGTCACAATTTACTGCCAATGGCAGTCGTAAAAGTCTCCTCACGTTGCGCCAGTCCATCCGGATTGACATGAACAACTTCCAGTTACATGGTCACACACAGCTGCATTCTGACAGAGACATTGCTTCACGCAGTCTTGTCCATAATATCCATATGTACATTTTTGAGCACAGCTGCAATGGACAAAAGACACAAGACGTCCAAAGACAACCTTCATCGTGCCTGATGATTGTGATTTAGAGTGAAACTTGGAGACAGAACATAACTCTCTCTCTCTCTCCGACTCTCTCTCTCTCTCTCTCTCTCTCCGACTCTCTCTCTCTCTCTCTCTCCGACTCTCTCTCTCTCTCTCTCTCCGACTCTCTCTCTCTCTCTCTCTCTCTCTCTCCGACTCTCTCTCTCCGACTCTCTCTCTCTCCGACTCTCTCTCTCTCCGACTCTCTCTCTCTCTCTCTCCGACTCTCTCTCTCTCTCCGACTCTCTCTCTCTCTCTCTCCGACTCTCTCTCTCCGACTCTCTCTCTCTCTCTCTCTCTCTCCGACTCTCTCTCTCTCTCTCCGACTCTCTCTCTCTCTCTCTCTCTCTCTCTCCGACTCTCTCTCTCCGACTCTCTCTCTCTCTCTCTCTCCGACTCTCTCTCTCTCTCCGACTCTCTCTCTCTCTCTCTCTCTCTCTCTCTCTCTCTCTCTCCGACTCTCTCTCTCCGACTCTCTCTCTCTCTCTCTCTCTCTCTCTCTCTCTCTCCGACTCTCTCTCTCCGACTCTCTCTCTCTCTCTCTCTCCGACTCTCTCTCTCTCTCTCTCTCTCTCTCTCTCTCTCCGACTCTCTCTCTCTCTCTCTCTCTCTCTCTCTCTCTCTCCGACTCTCTCTCTCTCTCCGACTCTCTCTCTCTCCGACTCTCTCTCTCTCCAACCCTCTCTCTCTCTCTCTCTCCGACTCTCTCTCTCTCTCTCCGACTCTCTCTCTCTCTCTCCGACTCTCTCTCTCCGACTCTCTCTCTCTCTCTCTCTCCGACTCTCTCTCTCTCTCTCCGACTCTCTCTCTCTCTCCGACTCTCTCTCTCTCTCTCCGACTCTCTCTCTCTCTCCGACTCTCTCTCTCTCTCTCTCTCTCTCTCTCTCTCTCCGACTCTCTCTCTCTCTCTCTCTCTCTCTCTCCGACTCTCTCTCCGACTCTCTCTCCGACTCTCTCTCCGACTCTCTCTCTCTCTCTCTCTCTCTCTCTCTCTCCGACTCTCTCTCTCTCTCTCTCTCTCTCTCTCTCCACTGTGTGGCCACATACATTGTATTGACAATAAATGTGGCCCTGCAGTGATGCTGGTTTCAAACATACATAAATCAGCCTTGCCCTGAAGTGAAAGGAACAGACAGCCTTGAGGGTAAGACCCACATAGATTCACATTTCACTTTCCATTTGCATGTGCTGAATCAGTACGTGCTAGACTCTCTATTGTAGTTAAGATAAGGCGTTCCACCCCCCCCCCCCCCTCCCACTCACACACACTCCTCCCATCCCCACCCCAACATCATCGCGGCTCATATACACATATACACAGGAACCGGTCACCCTGAAGACCTAACATTACCGATGTGTTCCAACCAAAGAAGCTACCATATCTTCTCAGGTTGTTCTTGACTTCCCTACAATGTAGATGTAGTGCCCCCATAACACAATGCACACAATCATCAACCTTACTCACTCCACATCAATATATCCCGGAGTACAGTGACAATGTCCAGTCACATGATCACATGTTGCATTGTTCTTGCACGTACAGTTGTGTACACATTCCTGACCATACGTATCAGCAGGACATCTTCTCCCACAGCTGTGTGCACAGTAAGGAATATGAAGACCACAGGGCATGTCAGACAGAAACCAAAATAAGTATTAATTTTGGTAAGCAGTACTTCCTGATGTTAACCCAGGCATGAAACGGTCTCCGAGAACGCACTCTGCTCTATACGTGGCATAGGCATTCCAGGAGTGTTTGCCAATGAATTGACCCCTTGTCTTGTTTAGTACCTCCAACGAAGTCCACTAGTGACTCACGTGTGTCCTGTATAGCCAGCAGCGCAGGTGCAGGTACCAGAGACATGATGGCACAGCCCATTGTTCAGACACGTGCACTCTCCCTTGCAAGCGGCACCAAATGTACCGCCCGGGCACTTGTTCGAACACCTAAAGAAACAATGTGGAAATACACACCGACCACAATGTCAATGAGCAACACCACCCACGAAGTTATAGTATCTATTGTATTGATCGGAGTACAGGGCACACTGGAGTACAGGGCACGCTGGAGTACAGGGCACGCTGGAGTACAGGGCGCGCTGGAGTACAGGGCGCGCTGGAGTACAGGGCGCGCTGGAGTACAGGGCGCGCTGGAGTACAGGGCGCGCTGGAGTACAGGGCGCGCTGGAGTACAGGGCGCGCTGGAGTACAGGGCGCGCTGGAGTACAGGGCGCGCTGGAGTACAGGGCGCGCTGGAGTACAGGGCGCGCTGGAGTACAGGGCGCGCTGGAGTACAGGGCGCGCTGGAGTACAGGGCGCGCTGGAGTACAGGGCGCGCTGGAGTACAGGGCGCGCTGGAGTACAGGGCGCGCTGGAGTACAGGGCCCGCTGGAGTACAGGGCGCGCTGGAGTACAGGGCGCGCTGGAGTACAGGGCGCGCTGGAGTACAGGGCGCGCTGGAGTACAGGGCCCGCTGGAGTACAGGGCGCGCTGGAGTACAGGGCGCGCTGGAGTACAGGGCGCGCTGGAGTACAGGGCGCGCTGGAGTACAGGGCGCGCTGGAGTACAGGGCGCGCTGGAGTACAGGGCGCGCTGGAGTACAGGGCCCGCTGGAGTACAGGGCGCGCTGGAGTACAGGGCGCGCTGGAGTACAGGGCGCGCTGGAGTACAGGGCGCGCTGGAGTACAGGGCGCGCTGGAGTACAGGGCGCGCTGGAGTACAGGGCGCGCTGGAGTACAGGGCGCGCTGGAGTACAGGGCGCGCTGGAGTACAGGGCGCGCTGGAGTACAGGGCACGCTGGAGTACAGGGCACGCTGGAGTACAGGGCACGCTGGAGTACAGGGCACGCTGGAGTACAGGGCACGCTGGAGTACAGGGCACGCTGGAGTACAGGGCACGCTGGAGTACAGGGCACGCTGGAGTACAGGGCACGCTGGAGTACAGGGCACACTGGAGTACAGGGCACACTGGAGTACAGGGCACACTGGAGTACAAGGCACACTGGAGTACAGGGCACACTGGAGTATAAGCCGCACCTAGATATTCAGATATTTTGGCACAAAACTACAGACATCTACAGTGCTGACAACTGAAATCAGACCCCGAGCGATGCGCTCACATTCTAGCAATCTCTATTTCGTAGTTTTACTATCCCTTGTTGGGTCTTTGCGATGTGAACTCAGGGGGTCGGATTTCAGTTGCCTGCACTGTACATGTCTACCATTTACCACCATTAGTTCAGTGACCATCGTAGTATATTAAAGCAACATCAACGTTTTTTGGGCGAATTACACTTGTGTTTAAAGTGCGGCTTATCCTCCGGGGAATAGGGTAGTTCTGTGGATGCCGTCTTCACTTGTTTGCCCCTGCATGCATGACTCAGTAGACGTGTCCATATTGACCTGACAGGACCACATGTCACTCACAGGCGCCAGCTCATACAGTTCACAAGCAACAGTTGTTTACACTCCACAATCGCAAGTCAACACTCCTGAATAGTGACTTGTTTCGTTCCCAAGATAACAGAACCTCATTAGAGGAGAATCAATTGTTGAGTTGCATCATGGTGTGTCACTGCAGGTGAACTATCTGTGAGGGCGTTTGCAAGTGCCTGCGCCACGTGGTCTTGTCAGGTCTAAATGTGCACATAATGTAAATCGTAGCGGCAATGCAAGGACATGCACATTATCATTATGTGATAGGCAAGACATACCAGACTGTTGGTCAGCCTAATGAAGTGTTCGACATGAAATATCCCATAGCTTACTGGCAAATGCATAGTGGCTTTTCAGCACATATCAGGGGCGGATCATTGGCCAGAGATCTCTACAGGAGTGTTCCAGTTTAGGCAAACCTGAAAAGCTGATGCATGTACATGTACATGTCGCTATGGTTTCCAGTAGCACATTCGCGAAATTTGCACGGAACCTCCCTACGGCCCTACTGCCCTACTGCCCTACTGGTGGATGGCTGGTGGGTGTGGGTAGTGGCTGCCACACGGAACCTCCCTACGGCCCTACTGGTGGATGGCTGGTGGGTGTGGGTAGTGGCTGCCACACGGAACCTCCCTACGGCCTGTAGTGGAACCCACGTTCGACCAGCCAGCACTAACGCAACACTTCGGATTAGGGAATGAATTATTTACAAGAGAATTGGAAGAGACATAGAAGTTAGAAGTAAGTTATCAGAACCAGACTGAAGCACCCTGAACTAAAGGATCGACTCAACTACTGAAGTACAGAAAGACGGGCATGCAATCTGAGAAAGGAGTGCAGCTACGCACGTGGCTAGACACATGCACAGCATGAGAGGTGTACACATAAAGCAGAGGCGCGCGCATATGGGTGAGCGTGTACACAGCATGCATAGCAACATACAGTGTGACACAAGAGTCATAAGGCACCTAATATAGCAGTTCATAACACCACTCCCCTAGGTGCCATTGATCATCCACTGTATCTAGCTGGCTGTCGTCGATTACCAGGGCCTCGGAGATCGTAGCGCTGAGTCGGCATGTCAGCCGCAAACTCGATGCTCACCACATTATCACAGGCAGCTGGCTCTGGGCGATCTTCGGCAGCATCATGGTTACCATCATCTAGTGTTCCATCTACCTGCTGGGCGTGTCCAGGCTTCACGATATCAACGTTCACGACCTTCTCTCTGCCGTCAGCATGCTGGATCACCAGGGTCGATGGCGAGACTATCTTCAGCACCGTCCATCCACTCTCATATGGCGTCATGAGCTTCTGACTCCGCTCTGGGCGACGTAGCATCACCGGATCATCGACACGGTATGGTGACTCTGTTGGACCGCCTGACACAGAGTCATTCGAGGACAGTAGCGACTCAACAAGGTCTCGAATTCGAGCAGCGCGCCCGGCGAGTCGGTCTACCCATTCACTGGCGCTGTATGCTGTCGGGTCGTGATCAATTACTAGATCGCGCCCTTCCCAGCCCGTGATGGCCAGCCTTGGCGATATTCCGGTTGTAGCATGGCGACGTCCATTGTAGTAGAACAGAACCAACTCCAGCTCAGACGTCCAGTCACTGGTTTCCTCGAGCGCCTTACGCAGGAGACCGATGATTGTACGGTTGAGCCGTTCAACCCCTCCTTGTGATTGAGGATGTCGAACTGCACCCGTTTTCACCACCACACCAAACTGTTCCAGGAGGGCTGCTACGACCGCGTTCCGGAACTCAGTGCCGTTGTCCATGCGAATGACAGACGGCGGGCCCCACCGGCAGCAGATCTTGGTCAGTGCAGCTGCTACGCTCGCTGCATCGTGTCGACGTAGTGGCTGTACCTCCGCCCACTTGGTGAACATGTCGACGCATACCAGGCAGCAGTGGTGCGCTCCACTCTGGCCAAGCTCCAACGTGTCGATCTGTATGACCTCCCATGGTCGTCCTGGTACGTCTGGACGCGTTGGCTCAACAGTCGGTCCCCGTGCCGGGTTAGCTGCAGAGCAAGGCACACACGCTTGGACAACACTCTGGCATTTCTCGGCCATCAGCGGCATATAGCAGCGCTTGCGCAGTGAGTCATGCATTGTCGTCCAGGTGGCATGGCCAGAGGTCTTGTGAGATGCTTTCAGTACTTGGTCTTCAAGCTCAGGTGGTATGACTGGCACTTGCACGACACCGTCGAGTGGCAGCTTTACTGAACGCATCAGCACACCGTCATGGTCCAACAGCTGATCACGGACCGGTCTGTACAGCTTCGACGACAGGGGGGTTCCCGACTTCAGCTCATCCAGCAGCTGTGATATCTCGGTATCGGCTTGCTGCGCATCCTTTATCTCACTGAGAGTAACGGGCCCGATAGCATGCTTGTGCGTTGCCACAGAAACAGAACAAACATCACTCGGCTCGGCTGTACCCTTGGGCCACCGCCTCGGGACACGGGTGAGCTCATCGGCCGGGTTCTGGTCAGTCGGCACCCACTCCACTCGGACCTTGAGGCCGACCGTTTGGACGAGGTCAGCAATCACTTCCAGTCGCCGCTCAACCAGTATCTTGTGCAGCCCACCAACTTTCACTCGGCGCACATTGTCGAGGACCTGCTTCAGCCAGCCGTACACTGTCTTTGAGTCGGTGACGAGTCGTACCGTCTGCAGGTGCCATTGCGCTGCAAGCGACAGTCCACGCACCGCAGCATCTAGCTCCGCCACATTGATGTGCTTCTTATCGGCTGTGTCCCGCAGCCATGTACCGTCTTCGATGACTTGGCCGTTCAGCTGGAGGACCACACCGACTGCCAGATCCGAGGCATCGCAGAACACAGCCCAATCTCCATCGAACTCGGCTGATGCATGCCACACACCACGGACGGGGTCTTGAGCGGACAGCTGCTCAGCAACTTCGTCAGCACACTGAAGAACGCTAGGTGGAACCGGCGTGTCCCATCTGTCCACTGCACTTGATAGCCGCTTCAACATTGAGCAGGCTGGGCGAAGCCATGCGCACACTGGATAGTGGCTTGTGAGCCGACCTGTCCATTGGAATACACCACGCTTCGTCAGCGGTTGGCGGAAGCTGAGGTCGACTCCATCGCGGCGAGCCCACATGATGGTACCATCAGCAGTCGTCGATAGCTTCAGGCCAAGCACTCGCGCCTCGGGTAGATGCTCTGGTGGCTTTGTCGGCAAGCCATACCGTGCTAGCTCTGCAGCGACGGCCTTGCGCTTCTCCGCTGGCGTGAGGACATCATCAACATAGTTGTCCACATCAGGCCATCGTCGCGTCACCCACCGAACAATGATGTCCATGAATTTTGGTGCAATCGATAGACCAAAACCCATCCGTGACATGGCGTACAGCTTCCCACGCCACACCACGACTTGGTAGCGCAAGAGGGATGGGTCGACTCGTACCTGCAAGTACGCCTTACGTATGTCGACAAGTTCAAACTGGCTGTCTGCAACCTGTCGCCACTTGCGGATCTTCTCACCGCATGCTGGGGCATCAGTGCCTGGGTTCGACTTTATCACCGCATTCAAGCCACGGTAATCAAGACAAGGACGAACTGGGGTCGACTCCTTGTGGGCTTGGTCCTTGGCGAGCAGCGGAATGATGGCCGCCGGAGGACCGTACGTAGCCTCGTCGTACTCGATCAGGTAGCCATTCTCGACCCAGGCGTCCATCTCGTCACAGAACTGCGACTCTTGCTTGTCTGACAGGTTGTGCCTCGCGTACTGTCCGATCCCTGAGCCGATCGGAGATGTAGGAGCTTGCCCATCACGCCACTGCCAGTGCAACGTCCAATGCTGCTTGTCGTTGTCCCACCGGAGCTCTCCGTCTTCGGCCTTCAGGGTCACACCACGATCGTCCTCTGTGACGTCCACATGACGGAGTGTGCTCTCAACGTCAGCTGCAGCAGTAGCGGCTGCACCGGTATCTCTAGGTTGAGGACCAAAGCACACGCCATTGACCTCGCCGTCCTGGCCATAACTGAGTCGAACGCCACCAACACCAGCTATAACGTCAGCACCGAGGAGGAGGTCTGCTGCCACAGCCGTCAATGAGTCGACAACGCAGGCATTCACACGCACTCTTGGCAGACTAACCGGTTCACCATCCCCTTGGCGCTGCAGTTCCAGATCAACTGCTCCTCTGATCTTCACCTTGCTACTATCCACGGATACAACAGACACACGTGGCTGAGCAGTGAACGGAATCTTGTGAAGTTTGAGGAACTCAACCGTAACCATTGTGTAACTTGCACAAGTGTCCACTGCTGCTCTAGCACGTGCCCATTCGCTGCCTACCACGCCTCGCACGTCAACGTAGATTCTGGGCAGTGAAGCTCTAGTAGCCTCGGCTACAGTGCACAAACACGCACCCCTCGCCAGGGAGCCACTGTCTGCAGCCGTTGCTGCTCCAGACGATTTCCGCTCTTGCCAGGCTTTACGCTCCGGACAGTCACTCTTCATGTGACCTGGCTTGTCACAGAAGTAACAGGTTCGAGGGCCAGTACGCTCGCCACGCGTTCCTTTACCAGCACCACTCTTGCGACCAGATTTCTTCGCTTTCGGGCACTGCCGCGCCATGTGGCCAACTCCGCCACAGTTGAAACACGCCTGCTCATCCGTGGTGGCAGCTGCCACAACAACATCGCCACGCACTCGTGTCAAGTGGTCCGAGGTCGCAGCCTTCAACGCCCGTACCACGTCCAGGCAACCCGTCACACTCAACTCTTTGCCCGCCATCGTAAGTCTTAGCTCTCGGGCAAACTCTACCGGCAGTCCCTTGATCAGCTGCTCTATGATCATCGGGTCCTTGTCGTCATCAGCCTTGTGCCCCGCCATAGTACTCAGTCGCTGCAAATCGGCAACGTAGGCGTCGGGGGACTCATCCACGCGCATCGTCCGTGAGGTGAATCTGGCGTACGCCTGCGCCTTCGTCAGAGTGAACGACAGTCCCATTTTCGCCAAGACTTTATCTTTGTCTTTCTGATCGCTTGCCGGCATCCGTGAAAATACAAGAAACGCGTCATCCGTCAGGAACAACGGAAAATTCTTCACTTTCTTGTCGTCCGTGTCCCAACCTTGTATGTTTGCAAGCACCAGAAACTTATCCCAAAAACGTCCGAAATCGTCCCCGTTCCCACGGAACGGCTGGAGGAAGTTGTCAAACTTGAGCGACATCTCGCTGGCGTGGCAGGGTTTGCACTCGTCAATACAACACACACGTCCCGGGTTTCGGCACCAGTTGTAGTGGAACCCACGTTCGACCAGCCAGCACTAACGCAACACTTCGGATTAGGGAATGAATTATTTACAAGAGAATTGGAAGAGACATAGAAGTTAGAAGTAAGTTATCAGAACCAGACTGAAGCACCCTGAACTAAAGGATCGACTCAACTACTGAAGTACAGAAAGACGGGCATGCAATCTGAGAAAGGAGTGCAGCTACGCACGTGGCTAGACACATGCACAGCATGAGAGGTGTACACATAAAGCAGAGGCGCGCGCATATGGGTGAGCGTGTACACAGCATGCATAGCAACATACAGTGTGACACAAGAGTCATAAGGCACCTAATATAGCAGTTCATAACAGGCCCTACTGGTGGATGGCTGATGGGTGTGGGTAGTGGCTGCCACACGGAACCTCCCTACGGCCCTACTGGTGGATGGCTGGTGGGTGTGGGTAGTGGCTGCCACACGGAACCTCCCTACGGCCCTACTGGTCCTACTGGTGGATGGCTGGTGGGTGTGGGTAGTGGCTGCCACACGGAACCTCCCTACGGCCCTACTGGTGGATGGCTGGTGGGTGTGGGTAGTGGCTGCCACACGGAACCTCCCTACGGCCCTACTGGTGGATGGCTGGTGGGTGTGGGTAGTGGCTGCCACACGGAACCTCCCTACGGCCCTACTGGTGGATGGCTGGTGGGTGTGGGTAGTGGCTGCCACACGGAACCTCCCTACGGCCCTACTGGTGGATGGCTGGTGGGTGTGGGTAGTGGCTGCCACACGGAACCTCCCTACGGCCCTACTGGTGGATGGCTGGTGGGTGTGGGTAGTGGCTGCCACACGGAACCTCCCTACGGCCCTACTGGTGGATGGCTGGTGGGTGTGGGTAGTGGCTGCCACACGGAACCTCCCTACGGCCCTACTGGTGGATGGCTGGTGGGTGTGGGTAGTGGCTGCCACACGGAACCTCCCTACGGCCCTACTGGTCCTACTGGTGGATGGCTGGTGGGTGTGGGTAGTGGCTGCCACACGGAGGACACTGGGTGAAATAGAGTAAAGTTGGCACATCTGTGTCCCAAGGTCAAGTTGCAAAGGCATATTCAGCAACCTGAAACACTTTCCTAATTACCGTGTATAAGCTAAATTCATTTTATCACCTGTCAAGGTGTGATTCCATGGCAAGAATCAGATCAGATGTTAGATTTTCACGCACAAGAAAATTATAGATCATGTGGAGCAAGCAGTAGGCTACTAGCCAGTCTAGGATTCTTAACATTTCGCAAAACAGCTATGATTGTCAAGAACATGTTAGCGCAGTGTGGTACAACATCCGTTCTCTGCACATCATAGCTTGGAGTCAGCACATCTCTCTTACCCTTGCCCAGTGTATCCTGGTGTACAGGTGCAATGACCAGTGACAGCTGAGCAAGATGCACCATTGTAGCACTCGCACCGTGACTGGCAAGCTTGTCCCCACTTGCCTGGCTGGCATGGGATCTCACAGCTGTGTGTAACACAGTGGAAATAATGTGTTGCATAAGGAAGGAGAGAGAGAGAGAGAGAGAGAGAGAGAGAGGAGGAGGAGGAGGAGGAGGAGGAGTATGAGGAGGAGGAGGAGGAGGAGGAGGAAGAAGAGGAGGAGGAGGCGGAGGAGGAGGAGGAGGAGGAGGAGGAGGAGGAGGAGGGGAGGAGGAGGAGGAGGAGGAGGAGGAGGAGGATGAGGAGGAGGAGGATGAGGAGGAGGAGGAGGGGAGGAGGAGGAGGAGGAGGAGGAGGAGGAAGGGAGCTTGGATTTTCTCTACACAGTTTTATCAAATCATCTGGGAACCTAAAGCGGAAAATTTGAACGCATTCATGTCCAATGAAGTCGTGCTACACCAAAACCAAATGTCATGGAAAGAATAATCCAGAAAGTGACCTTGGGTAGTCTTCCCCCATTATTATTTTTTGCAATGAATTGGATAACACCACTGTACTATTTCCATGATCTGCAGTGCTTTTGCAATATTTCATAGTACACTTCAAGAATGATCAATGCATAATGTGGTAGGCCTCAATGACCAAAAGCGGCTCTCCATCTTGAAAACTACACCACTCTGGACAGCATTCAGAAAACACTGAAAATCCCCTATCAGCCGCGGTTAAGCCCCATAGATACACTACACCACTCTGGACAGCATTCAGAAAACACTGAAAATCCCCTATCAGCCGCGGTTAAGCCCCGCCATAGATACAGCATGTATTTTTCTAGTATTGGATCTACTACTGACTTACTCTGCGCCAATCCAGCCAGGTGTGCATGAGCATGCCCCAGTGATGTGATTGCATGCCGCACCATGCTGACACGTGCACCTCTGCCCACACTGTTGGCCAAATAAACCTGATCCGCACTTGCTCTGGCAACTAGACGCCATTATAACACAGAACCAATACAAAGTGATATGATCAATGGCTGCAAAAGAGATACGCAGAGTGCTTAGATCAACTACAAGTATGGGTGTCCAGAGAATAGAGTATACTCCGACTTAGTATACATTCATCGTTCCTTGCAACATGAGAACACATTATGGGTAAATGGCTCGGGTCGAGTGCTCACACACTGAAACCTCCGAGTACTACATGCAATGCTGACAAACTAACTTACCTTGCACCCACATATCCACTCTTGCAGGTACAGCGACCTGACACATGATCACAGCTTGCACCGTTTTGACATGTACATGCACTCCGACAGCCCGCTCCGAACGTTCCAGCTGGACAACGAGTTTGGCACCTGTGACAAAAACGCAGCATACACCATACTTTCACACAACATACTGGTCCACTTTGTCAATGTTGCAGTTGAGCTTCTTCATGGGCATCTTAAACCGGGTCAAAACTGCGAGTGTTTTTTTTTGGAGTACACTACGAATGCAGTGATACAGCAATATCGAACACCACTGGAACAGCACTGTACACAGGACATCTGGGCTCCTTACCAGGTGACCGTGCCCTGTGCACTGTGTACTGACATGATCTACACAATCATGAAAGCTGAGCTGGAAGAACATTGGTGTCCAGGCTCGGTTCACAGCTATCGTTGAAGCCCGTTTGCAGATGCCCCTGCTCACCAACTTGCTCCAAATCGAACACAGACACCACGGCCCATGTTTGGTCCGGTAGATGCCAACTGTACACTATTAACGTTAGTAACTTACTGCGAGCCAATCCAGCCGGGTGCACAGGAACACGACCCACTGACAAAGTCACAAGTGGCACCATTCTGACATGTGCATCTGTGCCGGCAGTTCTGACCGTAGTGCCCTGGTCTACACTTGCTCTCACATCTAATATCACAGGAAGGCAAATTGCACAGACACAGGTTCTTTGCCAGGTGTTTGCCAGGTGTTTGCCAGGTGTTTGCCAGGTGTTTGCCAGGTGTTTGCCAGGTGTTTGCCAGGTGTTTGCCAGGTGTTTGCCAGGTGTTTGCCAGGTGTTTGCCAGGTGTTTGCCAGGTGTTTGCCAGGTGTTTGCCAGGTGTTTGCCAGGTGTTTGCCAGGTGTTTGCCAGGTGTTTGCCAGGTGTTTGCCAGTTGTATATACTCTCACTTACAGTGGCCAACTTCAAAAAAAGAATTAACAAACTGTTCACTCGATGATGCAGGTACACGGCACAGCCAAAGAGATATTCAAAGAATTAACAAACTGTTCACTCGATGATGCAGGTACACGGCACAGCCAAAGAGATATTCAAAGAATTAACAAACTGTTCACTCGATGATGCAGGTACACGGCACAGCCAAAGAGATATGTGCGTGTCGCTCCTTATTCGCAACTGAAAGGGGAACTTCATTCTCTAATGAAAACTTCAGCCGGTTTCCGTAGAGTTCAGTAGTATAGTAGTAGTATTTAGTATTTGACTAGGGGAGTCCCAACAGGCATGGCCTTGTGACAGGGAACCCTAGGTGGCAAATGGTCTTGGTAGTTTCATTCTCAGTGCCCCATTGATGTAAGAGTGCTGAGAATGTGGGTGAGTGCATAGTGGAAGCTGCGAACTAACCTTGTTCCTACATATCCATCCTTGCATGTACAGTGTCCTGACACATGGTTGCAGCTGGCACCATTCACACATCTACAGGTGCTCCGGCAGCCTGCTCCATACTTGCGGGCTTGGCAGCGGCTTTCACACCTGAAAGGCATGGGGACATAGAGAGTAAAATAATTATGATGATGATGACATTTCTAGTGTGGTTACCTTCCATTCCATTTTTACAATTTCCTTTACATGATAATTATGGAGATTGAGTATTACACGCATATGTATGCTATGTGGCCAGTCGGAATGTCCCCCGTACCACCATGATTCATATGCAGGTTCTTACTTTCTTCCCACATATCCAGGTCTGCATGTGCAGGCACCAGTGGCCCTGTCACATGACTGTGCCTGGGCACGAACACAGCCGCATGTTGACGTGCACCCACTGCCGTACTTCCACGCCGGGCATGCTGGGCAAAGACAACAAAGAAATATCATGGTACAGACTTTGGACCCTGACAAGGTACTTTGCCTTGCAATCCAGGTTACAGGTGGGATTTTTTGCGGCTGGGTATTGGGTGTCGGGGAGGAGTGTATGGAAAGGATAGCAACTAATTCACTCAACGTATGATCGCAGAGATCACTGTTCCACTGAGCAGATGAGTGAACCGGTATACATTTCACTCAGCCCATTCAATTATACAGGTGAAACCTGATAATTCAAATATGGCTCAATTCGAACATACCGCTTAATTAGAAGTTTTTCCAGGACCGATTTCTATCAATACGATTCCCACATAAAAAAATTCTGATAATTCGAACCTCGAACTGGACATGTCCGGTTAATTAGAATACCCCCAGATTCCACTTACATAGAAAATGTGTGGGATTTGTGCTGATAATTCGAAGTTAAAGAGAATTGGTGAGCACATATGCTCATTCCCTGGGCACTGCAAATTCACAACTCATTTCATTTTACAGAATCATTTTCAACGTTTCGGCAAATTGCCATCATCAGGATGCAATATGAAGCGGAAGTCTGCCAAGGAGCAGTTATATACACTAATTTGGTGTTCTTAGGTGTTTTTTTGTTTTTGTTTTTTTTCTAAGCACTCGCAGACTCCATTGCAGCCACTCACACATTACAGGGTACCTCACTTCAAACTCTCCAACTACGGTCTCTTCGCTGCATAAGTTCACTTCACTTCCAAGAAAAATAATAATAATGATATTAGATACAAATGGAATGCACCAAATTTTCGGGCATGGCCCATCTTCAGGGTGAAAAACCATTCAACTTAGGTGTTGATAATATTTCTATGACTACACATGTTACCTCAGTGCTAGAAATATGACATGTCTAAAACTAGTGAAAGATCACAAGTTTTCACTGACTCATATGCTGGGTGTTGGTAATAAGTTAGCACAGTGCAGATGTCACCAGATAACTTGAGAAATGTCTGAACAGGTTTCTCGCAAGCAATACACAAATGTGACCATGTCAGTGTTTTCCAGAAAATACTGTCACCTAGATAGCCAGTGTGGTGTGACTGTTTTAGAGTAATGACCATCCAGCACTGGTGTTGATCTCTGGGCCTTCGTTTCTGATCTCCACTGCCTCTCGCAATTTGCGGCTTGCCCTGTCACTGGCTCTTGCAACCACAGACACTGCCGAGAAGATGCTGTCCCCGACACCTAGGTTGATCCCTGCATGCTTAGCTCGCATGTGGTCACCCCATGGCTTATCCACAGTGCGCCTACGAGCTTCACCGTTGTGTTCCTCCAGTCTCGTCTCCAGTGTGCGATCCGTCTCTCCGATGTATTTTTCAACACAAATCAACACCTAAGAACACCAAATTAGTGTATATAACTGCTCCTTGGCAGACTTCCGCTTCATATTGCATCCTGATGATGGCAATTTGCCGAAACGTTGAGAATGATTCTGTAAAATGAAATGAGTTGTGAATTTGCAGTGCCCAGGGAATGAGCATGTGTGCTCACCAATTCTCTTCGAGTTATGAAGCTGCAGGACGCCTCACCGCTCCTTAATTCGAAGTTAGCAAAGTGTAATTCGAAGTTCACTGTACACTGTACTGGTCAGTTCAGTTTGCATGAGCAGGCTGTGCCGGTCAGTTCAGTGTCCGTAAAAGTTGTGTCTAAGGTCCATAGCGCAACTCTGCCTGACCGTGCGAGCATTTTGACAAACATATTGAGTTGTGGGTTCATGTTTGGATAATTAGAATGTCCGGATAATTAGAAGTTTTTTCCTGGCATTTTGAGATTCGAATTATCAGGATTTCACCTGTACTAACATGTGAAGTAGCTTAACGCTGGAGGCAATGAAGAAGGAAAGGGCTTGCAACAGAACTGACAGCTGCAGCTAAAATCTGTAAAATCTGAAATGGTGAAAGTGACAAACATAGTGGATGTGGACTATTCACTACTCATGAATTTCTTCACTAAACAAAGCGTTCACAAAGCCACCCGCCCTACCTGCAGCGCAGTTGCTTGTGTGATATCCAGCTCTGCACTTGCACACGTTGGGACGGATGCATGAGCCATGGTGGCATTGATTCGGACAAATCGCTAAATCCAGAGTGCCCACAGATCATAGACAAACATAGGTGGACATCACCTCTAACGTGTTATAAGTGATAAAAAAAAACTTGTGTGCATGTCCCAATCATGCACGCATGAAATGCTGTGGAACGTGCAGAGCATAGTCTGATTGCTGCTTAGCTACTACGCCTTTAGGCCGTTGTCGGCATTGTTGTACTGCACCAGGCCCGCGTGTAAGTGAGTTTCAACTGGGTGTCTCCTTCTTTTGACACTCTCAATGGGAGTAGCCTCAGGGTAACAAAAGTCTGGATGATAATCTAGGCTGGGTTCATCTCAGCACTACATTCACTATAGTATCGAGAGAATTACGCACTCTGCATGTGCATATGCTCAGTCTTGCCTTACTCAGTCACAAGTGTCACTGTGGCATGAACACACTGGTGGCTATGATTGCACCAAGAAGGACGTACAAACTGCACATCCAATAGAATAGCAGTATAGTTGAAGAAGTGTTTGGAGGAGGTACTGCGCAGAGTACTCGCTCTCGTGCCTGGTGTCCCTTCATACACTTCCAATTCTCTCCGAAAGTAGAAACATAACACAATTCCAGCTCCAACGTTCTGGAAATATCCAATTCCATGCTTCACTCTGGGCGAGGACGTGGAATCTGGTCTGCGAATGCACTGGCCAGGTAATTAACCAAGCAGTACTTATCCAAGTAGTTAGTTAACTAAGCAGCTATGTTAGTTACCGGTATATATATATAACTAAGCATGTGTAATTGAGTAGTTAGTTACCGGTATATAACTAAGCATGTGTAATTGAAGCAAGGCCGCTTACGTGTTGGACAGTCCCGTCCCGACTGTCTCCAACCATCACAGCAGCCGAGGTAGTACTCAACGCCCGTCTCATAGACCGTTCGTGGGGATCGCTGGTAGCCGGTCCTGTATGCAAAAAAAATACCATGAAGTGTTCACACGTGACAAGATCAGCACTGACTGAATGGAGACATTGCCCCTGCTGTTCTGACGGTCTACTTGGTAAGTAACCGGTTCCGTGCTACGTACTACGTACTGTGTGTACGATATTTGGGCCCATCTGTTTGTGTTGACTTGCGCCGACTAACTTGACTTGCCTGATCCAACTCAGATTTTACCAGGCCCTAAGGCGGAGTAGCCAGTGCAACGTGACTTTTTGTTTCCCAAATATGGATAGGTTCTGTTTGATGCAGTACATAAAATACTCAGGTCTCTCGCCAAACTCCTATCTAGGCTGGGTTCACCTCAACCGCACGGGGCCACATCAGGCACATGCAATGATGCAGTGATCTGCAATGAATTGAAAAAGTGACCCCCAGTGATCATTGTCACTCGCTTTGCCCAACGCCGTTCGGCCAGTTTGCTCTTCTTGTTCGGGGAGAGCATAGTCAAATGCACCCTATATACAGGGAGAGATACGCAGACTCATGGTTGAAAGTTTGTACTGGGACATACCGGCATACATACGAGTGCTTATCGGAGCTTTTTAGCATTCAAATGTTCAACTGTTCACGAAGTCGAATATTTTGCAGAAAAGGCAGTCAAAATTCGAGTCTTCGTGATTGTTTAGTAGGTGTAACAGGTTTCCTCTCCATGCCCTGCTACATCACTACAAGTACATGTATGTGCCATATCTACCACCTTACTTCTACACTGACTGACACCTAGCACATTATTCGTCAACACGCACTCTTTTTTTATCTATGTGCTAAGCTTTCACTGCTCTTGCTGATTGGAAGCTGCGCTATGTTGCTCCAATATAGTTCACTGCTTAGCTTGTTGTTGTAGAAGTTTATTTAACGTCGCACCACAAACAGGCGATTTCGCCTCCTTTGATACATGTGGACGACAGAAGGAATGAGAGAGAGGGGGGGGGGCAGAAGTATGGAGAGAGGAAGGGTAGAAATAAATAAGCAATCAACCTCAGGGCTACACCAAAGCAAAAACGGAATGGGAACATACTATATACAAAATAGCTTCATACATATATTGCAAAACACGTTTACTATTCTTCAGTCCGCTATACCACAGAAACACACTAGCCGAAAGCATTTAAACGGAGCCATGATGCGCTTTTAGCAGGGCACAGAACTGAAGGTGGCTGGGCTCGGAACGGAGATCAGGCGGGAGCTGGTTCCACAGGACTGCACCGATGAACTGCATGGTCGCTCGACCCGCAGGACCGGGCCAAAATGGTACTCGAACGAGGTGATGTGCTGCTCCCCGAGTGCGGTCACCAGTAACTCTCACGAAGAAGCTGGTGAAGAGGGAGCTAGCTCGGGAGAACAGACAACGATGGACAAAGATGAGGAGCTTAATGTTAAACATGTCCTCCAGGGTGGTGAGGCGGAGCTGTTCAAAGATCGGGCTCGTGCGCGACCACGGTGGCAGACCGAAGAAGCCGCGGATAGCGCACTTCGTTAGCTTAGTTTGGTTGTCTTATTATTGATTCAATCAATACTGTTACAGTACGGTGTGTGGATTATTCCTGGGATTTTGGGGAGTACTATCATTAAATTTTAGAAAAATTTGGGAATTTTAGGGGAATTCTATCGATTTTTGCCAGATCCATTAACCTTCAGAAGAAGTTTGGGGGGGGAATTCTGTGAATTATGTCGGTGACAGCCTAGCGATAGCCTCCACGCACACGTGTGCAGCCTGAGTACAGCTGTAGTTGTAGCTGTGTAGCTGTGTAGATCTGTAGATCCTGCATGCAGTGCAAATTAGTGATCATGTGCCTGCCCGTCCATTTTGCATACTAAAGCGCACGCGATTCGTGCTGGTTTCTTGGATAGATTTCGAATTCTGGAGAAAATCTTCGATGTTTATGGAGAATACTTTCAAATTTCTACAGGAAATGACAAAAAATATAATATTGGGTGCACACGGGCATAATCCGCGCACCCCTGTTGTTTAGCATACCATATTTCAAAAAGACCTAGCCGGGGGAGGGGGGGGGGGGGAGGGGTGGGGGCCGACCAGCAGTGGAAGCGTTTGTGTCACTGTGCTAGCAGGTTGTTATGGCTGAAAGCATACATGCTCGCGTGACATACAAGAAGTCGAAAATAGCGTTCTAATTGTTCGACTTCTCGGCCTATTCCATCGTCGTCCACTTTTGCAAAGTACATGTCATGTAGTTCGACAACAGTTTCGATTGTCGAACCCAGTGTTCAGCATCCATCGAAACTTCCGAAACGCTAAAGTGTACGCTTCTCGTTGGCTGAATATTTGAAATAAACGTCTTGCAACCCTGCGCTAGTTGTGGCTGATGTGAGCTGAGGTGTGAGAAAGAACGTCCATACCATTACTAACGGGCTTGTACCGGTACTTCGCATTTTGACATTCAATACGAGCTAGTGTAGATTCTACTGTCTGTACTAGCGCACAGTGCCTCCGTCGCTTTTCCAAAACACTAATCCGAAGAGGTTCTCACCTGTATCTGGTACATCGAGACCAGCCCCAAAAGCCGCAAGATGTAGTGTATCCACTGCTGTGTGTGTGCACGTATGCCACCGTCCTCGTCTTCACAACACTGCAGAAGAAACATAGGAAATTGAACATACTTCAGGCCAGGTTGTACACAAATACGCTTCACGTCTACGATCATGTTGCCGCCAAATTATTATTATTTTTTTTTTTGAAGAAACATAGCAGTACAACGACGTACAACCGTACAACCCAGACCAGACTGGACTATCGTAAAAGCAACCAACAGTCAACACTACCGGTACTAGTACTTTCGGAAAAAGAAAGGACGGCAAGGGGGAAAATTGCAGTCGTCTTGTGCAGCCAAACTGGCAAAAATGCACGGATGGTGAGGCTTGTCCAAGAACATATCCGTATCTACGTGGTGTGCCATGATAAACCAACATCCTGACCTCGCTTTTCTTGACGGCCCCGCGAAGTTATTTCGAACTTCATAGTATTCACACTGTGACAGCTAACTATTACTAACTGTCTTGCTTTCACAGTCACAGACACTTCAAGTAACAAACAGCCGCTAGCCGTCGTGGAGATTTTTTAGTTACGGTGGATAGTAGATAGTGACATCTCGCGCTAGCGCTGAGGAGTGAGGTTTGCAGTTTGCACCGTCTCAGTAACCCGTGCGTGGGTGTGGGCTGGTGCACTGTCGTCATGTCCGTCACAGCGTTTGAACTTTGATCTTTATGCATGCCGCAACAGACCTGGCCTGGCTGTATCATGAACTCTGGCAGGCAGACCCCACATGGCCAAATCTTTGTCTACCATTACCAAGCCGGCCAGGTGATGTTTGCGGTCAGCCTGAGGAGTGTAGAAATCCATCCACACGTACAATCCTGTAGATCTACACAAGCGAACACAACTAACTAACTTCACAAGACAAGCTACAATGTACCACTGGTGCCCCAATGCCAATATTCAATGGCAATGCAGCGGTGCGGTAGGATCAAGATTCCGTGAACACTTTTAGACGACCATAGCCTCCACTGCTCCAGCTCTTTCGATGAGTTTCGTCGGATTGGCACTGGAAGAGCTGCATGTGATGGCCTTCAGCCTACACTACCAAGAGTAGTACAAGTAATTAGTTTACATGCAAGCTACAGTCTACAACAATACGTCAATACGTCAATAATAGATCTACTACTACACTAATGCTACACTGTACACATGATTGTACATTTGCCTGGCCACATTCTCGTTGACGAGTGTGGTTGCGAGTTTTTTACGGCTGACGTCTTGCTCCCCCAACCGGGAGCATGGCGTCCATTGACTTCGGAATTTTGGATAGTGAAGGCTTGGAGTCACTGGCAAAGGCCAATAACGTCAAATGGGCCGGCCTGAGCCGAGTGCAATTGGTAGGCGCCCTGAGGGGAAAGTTGCAACCACTGGACGATCAGATCGACACACACAGGGTCACAAAGCAGGCAGGAGGATGTGAATGTACCAGTACTGATGCTACTGCGCTAACGAAGATGATGGTTGACCTGATGGAGACGGTCCGAAACCTGGTAGCAGAAGTTTCCGACCTACGAAAAATCTTTCTAGAAAAGGAGAAAGGAAAAGATGCCGCCATTGCAGAACTCAGGGAGGAGCTTCGCGCCCTGACACAACACCACCAGCCCATCGATGTCTCTAATCGCGCCCTCGACAGCCTCCAGGATGAGTACTCGTACCGAGCAGCTACAAACATTCCCGCCACGGGTGTACCAGTACCCGCATCTGCACCAACAGGGCTTGAATCCGCAGCTCCGGGCGAGACGTACGCTAGTCGTACCCTCTCTGCACCACGAACAAGCAACGCCAGTCGTACTACTGACAAGCCTGTCAGTACCAAGTACGACTGGTCGATCGTACGTGAAGCCGCCAACCGCCACAGGAAGCCCGCAGATCTGCGTGGAGGTAAGAAAATAGCACGCAGAGTTGTATTCGTTGGGGGCATCAATATCAACTGCAGTGCTGATGATCTTGTTGCGTACTGTAGAAAGAAGAATGTGGAAGTTACTGGCTGTAGACTGATCCCCTCCAGAACAGTGTACGGCACGTTGTACGCACATCTGACAGTTGCTGAGCATGACGAAAGAAATGTTCTGGAAAACGAGTTCTGGCCCGAGCATGTAACAGCACGAGAATGGAAGTTCAAGAACCCACCCCTCCCCAAGAAATCATAAACTGTGATGTTGAATCCACACGCACCCATCTTTTTTCCCACATCACCACACGCTTTTACTCTTAACCCAAATGCAGCCCCGTTCTCTCCCGGCCGACAATCGCAAGTGACCGCACTGAACCCTCTTGCTCCACCATTCCAACCGCCCCCTTTGACTTTCAATTTTTCACCTTGTATTCCTGATATGAAGTCTCCGTCGAGTATCAGGATCTGCACAGTTAACGCATGCAGCTGGCTGAAGCGGGCTGATGAGATTAAAAACTTATTCTGCACATCTCAACTAGATATCTTGGGCATAACTGAAACCTGGTTGACTCCTGATATCACAAGTTCAATATTAACACCGTCAGCTGAATACAAAATTATCCGGCATGACCGTCACAACAATACCGTGCGACGTGGAGGTGGAGTGGCATTCCTCCTCCACCCTTCCATTTCCCATGCTACCAAACATCGTCCAGATCTTCAGCCTGCTGATCCAACCATTGAAATTGTGTGCATAGAACTAGAGCATCGCCCCAACTCCACGTTTGTGTTCTGTTGTTACCGTCCTCCTTGGCAGCCACCTGATCAGTTCTGCAGCGCACTCCGGACCTGCATTCAATCAATATCTTGTCCTCAAGCTTCCATATTTGTCATTGGCGACTTTAACGCTCGCCTCTCGAATTGGCTAGCATCCGATCCTGATACACCTGCTGGTACATGCATGTATGACACCCTGGATGATCTGGGCTTATCGCAACTTGTGGATCAACAGCCTACCCGCTACTCCGCAAGTGGTAAGAGTTCATCACTACTCGACCTAGTTATCACTAATGCTCCAATAGCAGTCTCCCATCTCACCATCCTCCCACCGGTATCTGATCACTGTCCTGTAGTTTTCGATGTCGTCCACAACCGATCAGCAGGCTCCACAGCCCAAATATCTTCTGCACAAAACACCTGGCTCGACTTTGCCCACACGGACTGGCAAGCATTTAACAACCACGTGTGGCATCTACCCTTGCTAGATGCCGTCCAAAATGCGCAAACAGTTGATGAGGCCTGGTCATTGTGGCGCACAGCGCTGGAAGACTCTGTATCGTTGTTTGTTCCCGTTGTCCGGAGAAGCACATTTCCATCAAACAAGCCTTGGTACTCTGCTGTTCACCATCGTCAGAGGCGGCTTCGGGATCGCCTCTTCGCCAAGGCCAAACCTCTCGGATCTACAGATAGTTGGATAGCGTATAGACTCTCACGTGTCTTACTTCCTTGCTCCGGAAGGCGAAACGCCATTATCACGAGAGGATGGCGAGAGACATGGCTCAGCATCATGGAACTCGTACATGGTGGCGCAAAGCAAAGATCCTTTGTAATGTGAATCGCCCGTCTCCGGTTATCCCTGACCTCTACCATGACAACCAAGCCTACCCAGCCACGAGTAATACGGAAAAGACGAATCTCCTAGCCAAAGTGTTTGCGAGCTACAGCCAGGCGCCACTGCTAACACCTGACCTGCACTCAGCTGGTATTTTAACACCCACGTCCACTGTGAAGTTCTCCATACAACCATTCTCTGTGCAGTCCGTATTTGACACGCTATCCAGACTTCCCATTCAACGTAAAACCGCTGGACTGCTGAACAATCGCATCCTCCGTGAAACAGCTGAGGTCACGTCACAGTCTCTTTCCGCCCTTTTCAACCGCTGCTTGCTGTCCAGTACTCAGCCCAGGGAGTGGAAATCTGCCGTTGTTGTACCTGTGTTCAAGGGAAAAGGTAATCCTTCTCACCCAGTCAATTACCGTCCTATATCGCTGTTAAATGCAGTTGCCAAATTGTATGAGTCTATGATTAGCCGTCAGTTTTACTCGTTTGTTGAGAGCCATAAAAGTATCAGTTCCAGCCAGTTTGGCTTTTGTCGAAAGAGGTCAACAGTTGACCAATTGGTACAGCTTACCTCAATTGTTTCGCGTGCATTTGACTCTAAGTCTTCTTGTGACCAGCTGTTCCTTGATTTTTCTAAGGCCTTTGACAGAGTTAGTCATCATTTAGTTATTCAATCTGTTTCAGGTTGGTGTTCTCTTTCTGCCTGTTCTTGGGTGAAGGACTTTATCAGTGATCGTAGTATTTGCGTTCGCATTGGCCAAACTCTTTCTGACCCTTTGCCCATCACCGCTGGCGTACCCCAAGGTTCCCATCTCGGCCCGCTTCTTTTTAACCTGTGCATCAACTCCTTTCCTGATGCCCCTGCTTCTAGTACCCTATCCCTTTTTGCTGATGACTCTAATTTAATTCTTGTTTCTCCAGCAAACACCTCACTTCCTATCCATCATGCATTGCTCCAGACTGACATTGATAAGTGTTGTCAATGGTCATCAGCTACTGCCATGACGTTTAACACCAGTAAATGCGTCCACCTACCCTTTCAAAAATATGCATTAGCCCCAGGCCCGTCATCCCCCTTGACAATGAACGGTGTGCCTATTCAGAAAGGTGATAGCCACTGTCATCTCGGCGTGACTATCACTCCTTCACTAAATTTTTCTGACCATATAAAATCTATCACCCATAAGTTTCGCAGTCGTGTTTTTCTGTTGCGCCATATGGCCCATTTCCTTTCTGCTTCAACCGTGAATTTGCTCTACAAGTGTTACGTACGACCACTGTTAGAATACGCAGTCCCTGTCTGGTCATTCGCCGTATCCCATTCAGATTCGCTTACGTTAGACCGACTGCAAGCCGTTGCTGCTCGTTCATATCTGCTTTGTAAGACCCGGCACCCTCCTGAGTGGGAAACCCCGAAGCAGATTCTTAATCGTACTTGTGACTGGTCATCCCTGAAGTGGCGTCGTCAGATTCTGTCCTTGCTGTATTTTCATCATGTCTTTTACCAGTTTCCGTCTTTGCTAATTCGTTTCAAATTCAATGTATCCCTTAGTTGTCGTCACCCGTCCTCTATAGTTTTACCTCGTTCTGGCGCCCATTTCCTTAAATCCCCTCTCTTCAGTTTATCTGTGGAATGGAACAAACTTCCAGAACACATCCGCTGCGTTCAGTCCTCTGTCAATTTTCGCATTGCTCTAAAGGCTCATTACTCTCAGCATAGATATTCTCTGACTGGAATTCCGAACTTTTCCGTTTGAGAATTTTTTTTCCTTGAAATTAATCCTTGCTGGGGTTTTTTCATCTAAATGTCCCGCTATTATCTGCAGAGGTGATTTCTTCCCTCGTCGATTTCTTTCCTGCTTTTATACCTCGATATTTAGGTACTTGTTTCCCTTCTTCCCATGCTTCATCTTCCACTCTCCTCTCCCCATTTCCCCATTTTTCTTGCGATATTTATGTGGGAGACTTCCGTGATAAGCATCCATTTGCTTTTGGAGAATCCTTTTAAATAAATACAATACAAATACAAATACAATACTAGTAGTAATAATTTGATAGCATGATTACCTTCTCGTTTTGGAGCACACATTTCTACCGCCTCTCTGCAGCCGCTGTCCCAGAACGGGAGAATGCAGGGTATTGACCAGCACCATGACTACTACGAGCACAAGCTGTCGCAGAGCACCAAGACGGGATGATGTACCCGTGCTGCGGAAAAGCATCGGGCCCATCATTATGTGGTCCTTCTCGAAACTTTATCCGACCCTTGTAGCCTAGCTGCTGGCGACAACCACTGTATTCTTCAAACCACGGATACAAACCAGAGATGCCGACAGAGATGTGGGCAGAGTAAAGCTGGGGTTGACTGGTGAGGTGACAATAGGCCCGGACTGTCTCGTGGCCTTCCTTTTGTAGATTTACCGTTTACCGTCGTGTGCCAGCAATACCATGCCCGCGTGCCGTTCTGGTCTGGAGATGTTGAAGGCCGGTATGGCTACACCGTGCTCAACTTCAAGTTAGTTGGAAACCACTACCTCGGCAAGCATGTTGACGTGTAGAGAGAGATAGAGAGAGAGAGAGGACTTACGACGACGCATACAACATCTGCTACGGATCATCCTGATTTCAGCAGGCAACAAGCGCACACTCACAGCATGGACCCCCACCATGGGGAACACAAAATATGACCCTAGGCTGTACCGGAACCATTGATGACCAACGATGTCACCCTGCTCTGCTGCTGGTTTAGCTATCTGGCTGGCTAGTCATTGGGTTTCGACACCATGGAACTCGACAGGGAACGGGATGAGCAGATCTCGACATGTTCTTGTCTGGGTTTTGTAGGTTCATGTTGGCACTGAAGCCAGTGTGTGCTACACCATACGCTGGCGGCTTCAGTGTCAACATGAAGAATAATTGTTACTACACGTATGCCAGTGCCAGTGGCCTAGGCATTGACTAGGATGGCACCATAACTTATATAAGTTATAACCAGTGATCAGACACCGCACGTTCCCACTTCAAATATTCACCACGGTACTGGTCAGCGCATTGTCCGGCAAGAGTTCATGCATGCATGTTCATCCAGTGGGTATTTTCTCACACCGCAAAAAGGCAACAAGGCTCGGAATAGGATGAGTCGATTTGTATCACAAGTTCACAACCCCCACAAGGTTTCGGCGCCGACTTTCTGTGTACCTTCGAACGGGTGTTTCATCTCGGTAGTGAAGACGCCCGTCACTGGCGCATCCTCATTGTACCTGTCTCTTCAAGTAGATAAAGTACACCCCTGGAATTTAATGCCATGTTTCTGCATGTACAATACGGATATACCCTTTTATCACTCTCTTAGTGTTGACTTACACTGATTGTTGCCATACCTAATCAGTCAAATATTCCTGCATATTTCATTCCTTAGGGTTACTTCAAGTACTAGTACCGGTATATTGACTGCCTATATTTGACTCCTTTTTAGGGATTGAAGTTCATTGAACACATGCTTTGGTTTGTTGTGATAATTATATCTAATATTGACTTCGTACTCATACATATCACGGAAGATAATCCCTAACTTTGGCCTAAGTTGATTCTTTATTCAAGACTCTTGACCCTGTGCTAGTCGTGCGAGTTTCGTGCAGACTGGTGTCGTGGAAGGCCACCAATCACCCCGGGGGATCTACGTCATAACGATGCCTTTGTGGCCCAGACTGGTCGGAAAGCACTAGCAACAAGGCGTCAGTGACCAGAAGCAGATCAAGGTGATCCGTCCTAGCTCTGTTGTACCGGTATGTATGATTTCCCTAGATGCCTGCATTATATTAATGCCTTCGGGCTACAGAACGTTTTTTTCTCCTCTTGACATCACTTTTTTTTGGTACAGAACCTTCAGGTACTATAGCTGTATCCACTGTCAAGACGGCCAAAACTGGGTGTGTTAATTTAAACGTACGCTGCAGGGCATCGTTACATTCCGTAGATGGCCTTCTCAGGCGAATATCGGCAATTACAATTAAATCTGCCCTACCTACATGTATCTTCCCTACCTATTAGTATATGTGTGATGTAAGTCTGGCAAGGAAAGCCTCATTGTAATATTTGGCAACACCCATAATCTGCCCATCCAGAAAAACCACTCCTTGCGGCCAGGCGGAGACAGTTGTTGACACTTCGGCAAGCGACACTTCCTGGCTTCTGCGCCTGGCAGCTACCTGTACCACATCTGCTAAATCAATCATACTTCGCACGTGAAACTCTATGTTTCGTCTGGTGAGTCAGCTTGCGGCTTGATTGGATCCTAGTAAAGTCTTTGGAGGCGTGTATACTAGTCTATAGGACATCCAATAGAGATGACTATGGCATCTATCCGCTTTTGTTTCGCTCTGTAAAGAGCACTTAGGGTTCTCTGTAACAAGACAGCAACGTGTGCAGGCCTATCAAAATAATAATTTAATGTTACTACTACTCCTACTACTACTATGGCCATAATAATTATAGGCTAGCTACAAGTACTTCAAAAAGTAGTCCACTGGATTGAGGCCTAACAATCTGATTCAATGTGTCTGAAGTAAAACGGTTGAACGATCCACGAATCCATGACCGACTGAGTGTTTTCTTTTGAAGGCCAAACTCACCCAGCCATGTGCACTCACTGGGATAACACTGTCTACGATACCACTCAGGCCAGGCTCTAACCTGGTGTCGAAGATATGATTACCGGGATACAACGTCATGTAGATTTAGATGTTGATGCGCTGATAAGTGATATGCATCCTAATGCATGATGCAATCATTATTGTTCACACGTTTTCCATGTCCTTTCATGATGAGAAAATAAGAAGCAAAGACAGACTAGACTAGACACTTCCGACAAGGCCAGGTAAATCTCCCGAGACCTGCTGGCGGGTGCACGTAGCCTATCATAATAAGTTCATCAAGCCTCAGACACCTGGCAAAGGCAATGGCACGTTGTACGAATGCAGCGACATCCTGTTGGCTGCCGTACCTAGGTTTTTGCAAGACAAAGACACACGTCCAGTATTACCCTGCCCCAAACGCAGTACGTTTTTCATTTAAAATTATGTTTGTTTTCCCACTCTCTCACACACACACACACACACACACATACACACACACACACACACACACACATACTCACAGTCCGGCAATTCAGCCGTCGTGAGTTCCATTCGGGACGGATCATGAGAATAATAATACTAAGTAACAATAAACGCAGTAAACTCAAATGCACCAATTCACGTTGCATTGGACAGTATGTATAGGCATTTTAACGAGCGGTCTTTTCCTGTTAGCTCTGTTTGTCCAGTACATGAGATACAACGTCTTTCTTGTTGTTTTACATTCCACATGTAGCTGCTTGCAGCATGGTAAACGACAGTATCATGGCCTTTTCAGATGTTCATTGTACCTATTTGTAGTACCTCCCGGAATCAGTATTTCCACTTGAAATAATATTCACCAAAATGCCTCATTCTTAGCATTCTTTTATTCGCTTCCATGTAATTGGGCTTATTGGCCGTTTGGTATTGCGAATTCAAATTTTAAAAAACAACAACATACAACAACATTACATTTTCGAGCATTGCATTCATTGTGTTCTTTTTCCGTGCAAGAGGCGTCAATCATGGACAGATAGTGGTAATGCATGTCAGTGGGTGCAAAAGTAACGAATATGCGGTCGCACATGTGACTGCAAAATCCCGCTCACCACTCACCAGATCAAGGTATGGGTCCGGTTCACTCAGTAGATGTAATGTTTAGGGCTGAAACGAATGCTCAATGAAGCAAACGAATATTCTTTTTCGAATACATGCGAAACGAAGAATATTCCGAATATTCTAAACCATGCAATTTCCATGGATACCTAGTTTTATCCATGGCAACCATAGACCATTAAAGTAGAATAGGAATATTCGTAAATGTACAGAAACTCGCTTTTTTGACATCGATCAAGCTTATTTGGTGCAAAATACGAGTAGGCTTGCCTCTTTCCATGTATTATAATCAGCAAGACAAATGATTTTTCAAATACTTGGTCCGACTTATTAAAATGTGCGCTTCACTTCAAAACTCAAGCATATGTACAAACGAGCACCTGTACTAACATTAGTAACAAATCAACCAAGAGACGGTAGATAGATAACTACTGTGTCGTTTCTTGGCCTGACCTTCTAGTTTTCATCGTTGCTGGTGTCTCAGGGCGCATCGGCAAGTGCGTCAACCTGCAAAACGTCGACATTTTTTTCATCTCCTCCAAGCTACACTGCGCTTCTTTTTTCACTCCATAGGCACGATTTACACGATCGATTTCGCCTCCTCCTCGTGGAGTACGACTACCAAAATGGTGGCTGTAGGTGTTTTCGCCTGAAGCTCCCACGACACCTTCAAATGAGGTGAACAAGTAAACCACCACGCATAAAAAATCACTTCTGACCAACGTGTACCGCGCGTACTGAGTCTGAGCTGTGTCGACATGTCATGCAGTCAGATCAGACCATGCCTGCTCTTCCCTGCCTGTTTCACGAATCCACTGCACTGGCCCCGTAAACTGGCGATCTTGTGACGCATCGCGATCGCGGCTCCGCGCGCGGATCCGAGGACTCCGCACCGTATCCGCCGGATAATTCCCCCTTTCTGCGCTTCAGTTTTCCAGCCAGGTTGTCGCCTGAAAGTCGACCTCAAGGCCGGTTATTTATTTCGATCAACTTCTCGACGATCTCTTCTGTGATCTTGATTCGTCGGCCGCCACATCGTGAACGACTGCGAGAGAGATCAGCAAACTGGACGGAGCGATGCTGGTGCTTTCTGCACGAGTTTCTGGATGACGCGCTTGCTGAAATTCTGCGAAGGAAACAGCGATTGCAGCGATTTCAATCCGCCAGGAGGCACTCGAGAACGATCGCCCAGGAGGTTTTGGTACTCCGTGAAAATCCCCCATCGCAGCGGGGTGTTGATTTCAGCACCAGGCCTTCTCTGTGTTGCGCGAGAAGCAACAGGAGTCCTCTGACGACAAAATTCGGACGCAAAATGCTCGAGTCGACTAGGATCCTGAGTCGCTGCCTCCGTTGGAGTTGGAGCCATTTCTTCTTCAACACCACAAATTGACAACTGAAGGATAGTGTTAGGTAGCTGGAAAGTTTATTCCGTCCTGATATTATTTGAATTTGTTTGGTTGACGTTTGAAGTGAAACGCACATTTTAATAAGTCGGACCAAGTATCTCTCTTGTAATTGGGGTGTATACCAGTTAACGAAGAATATTCTTTTTCCGCCGTGCATATTTCGAATATTCCTTTCAGCCCTAGTAATGCTCATGTATCACACTGGCCTGCTATCAGTGGATCCAAATTATTATGTTGACCCTCTTCTACAAGCAGCATTATAGATACATGCGGCGATATGCCCCCAGAACTCTTTCTCTCTCTATACTTACGGTATATCTCTCCACCTCTTTTTTCTCTCCCTCCCTCCCTCCCTCCCTCCCTCCCTCCCTCCCTCCCTCCCTCCCTCCCTCCCTCCCTCCCTCTCTCTCTCTCTCTCTCTCTCTCTCTCTCTCTCTCTCTCTCTCTCTCTCTCTCTCTCTCTCTCTCTCTCTCTCTCTCTCTCTCTCTCTCCCCGTCATTCCTCCCCCCACCCCATGGTGCTTGATGTGTACGCCGATCCCGAGACCCTTGGTCGGGGGCCTGAGTCCACCGCACGTCACCAGCGCAGCTCATGTAGCGCCTACACACCGATTGTTGTTTTTTGTGTTTTGTCTTTGTTTGTTCCCCTTCTTCCGTAGGTATGTGCAATGTGATAAAAAATTAAAAATAAGAATAAAAAAGATCCAGCATTCCAGGTCGAATGAGCAGTAGATCTACTAGTACATGTACTCCCGATGCCGAGAGGTACGTACATGTACATGTACGTACATGTACGTACGCTCACACCCGTGACCTGTATGGCAGCTTCACATGTCTCACCCCCCCCCCCCCCCAGAGTCGCAGACGAGGCATACAGACTAGACTGTCACTCAGTACTACAGTAGCCATACTGACCGAATTTTTTATCAGAAACAAACAAACACCTACACTACAGTGCTGGCAACTGAAATCCGACCCCCTGAGCAGTGCGCTCACATCGCAAAGACCGCTAGAAAGTGAACGCGCCGCCGCCCAGGGGGTAGGATTTCACTTGCCAGCACTGTACACCATGTACTTATCGTTATGCATTGTGCGTCATGAACTCATAATAATAACTATTAATGTATTATGATCATCGCTAATGGCTAGCCTAGCCTAGCCTACATTGTACCGGCACATACACATGATACAGGACTTTACTTGTTTTTACATGACTGTACTACTCTACTACTCGTAGCGTAGTAGAGTAGTATGCTCGAGAAAGTAGCGGATGTACAGCGTACCCATGCATGTACAGCATTGACATGCATTACTCGTGTTGTGATGTTCTAAAGGCAACACAAGCTCTGCCAAACTCCGGATACTTCAACGTACATGTATATTCACCTGTATCTCAACCAACCGCAACATTAATGAAAGAATACTGAGGAAGTTGATTGCACCCCATACCGGAACCAACTTCCTTATCATCGTCGAGGTTGCTACCACTATTTCGTCGAACGGATGCTATGATTGTTTCAAATGGCTTGGGGTGAGTTCAAGTCGATGTGCAGGCTCTGCTGTGCTCATCAACAACTAACACACCATGTGACAAAAAAAGGTATAACAATTCCAACGGATGCAAAAGCTCATTGCCATAAAATATAAATGCCGGTGAAAATTCCAATCAGAAAGGTCAAAATACTCAAGCACACATCGGTATGCTTAGCAAGCACAAAACGCCACAATGGAAACAGCAATGCGACGATGGTGATCAGGGATGAATTTACTGCCATGTTTTTGCATAGCAGTTTTTCCTATGCAAAATCTCAATTGTGGCGTAAGCTACAAAAAGCATGAATAGTAGTAGCCTGTACATGTATGTATGGCAGTTTTCTGCGTGTCACTGACATTTTTGAGTAGCAGTAGATCGATTTTGCGTAGCAAACTGCGATGCGATACCGGATAAATTCATCCCTGGTGATGATGATAATGACAACAAGAAACTAGCATGCAGTGGCACATGTTCATTGTGTTACTAAGTTAGTTGTCAGGCCTATGCTTGCCTGCCCATCACGGTGTAGCCAAGATCACTGGAATTCGATGTCATCTCGCCGGTTGCCACGGCAGCACCATGGTCGGCAGTGGCGTATGTGTTGTCGCCATAGTTATGCTGTGCACCCGGCACGGCACTCGGCGGTTCGTTGGGATTGTCATACGCGTCGGTGGCAGAGCTGGGTGCCATGTTGTTGTGGATAATGGTGTCCCGGTTCATGGCTTGAAACAGACCTCCTGTCTGCGGTTCGGATTTGCTCTGGCCCATCGAACCTACCAGCTGAGGATTATCATAAATGTTGAGCTGTTCCTGTGTGTGGATTGCATGGCCAGTGGCAACGCTGTACTCTGGCCCCTCAGCGGCATCGTTGTTGATTGACACACCTGCAAAAGGCTTCCGGCTCACACCAGCAGCAGCAGCCGGCTGATGGTATAGGTTTGTTGATGTGCCAGCAGCTGCAGCAGCAGCAGCCACCTGAAGGCCAGTCGGATCGGAAGCCACGTCGTAAAGCTGCTGGTTGTACATTGGACTATCCTTCATTGAGGAAGTGTCTTCACTGGTTTGCGCTGTTGCGCCCCTCGCCAGGACAGCATGATACTCTGGATTGTCCAGACCTGACTGCTTACGGTAGAAGACCTCTGGGGCATTGTTTGCTTGACCGTACGACGTTTCATCCTGTTTACTACGACGCTTCAACACTATAACCATTGCGATTATAACAATGAGAAGAAAAGCTGCAGCACCGACTGTTATACCAACTGCTAGGTTAGTGTTGCTGCTGCTGCTGGGTTGTGGCTCAGGGTTGTCTCCATCCTTCCTCCGCTGCTCTTCCAGCAGTGCATCATACTCCTCTGTGAGGGGAAAGACAGACAGACACACACACGTATGGACCCATAGACGGATGCGCGTATGGTTGCACATATGGACGCGCGGAAAGACGGACAGGCAGACAGACAGACAAATGGACAGACAGACAGACATGCAAACAGACAAACAGACAGGCAGGCAGATGGTCAGACCAACCTACAGGCAGACAGGTGAATGAAATCTTAGCACCACCCAGTGAAAACAGCAGTTTGATGGAGCACATCCACCGTGAAATCCACCGTGCAATAAATCAGTGCACTCTCAGTGACTTGATTGAACCATACTGTCTGCGGCTACAGTTCCCAAGGCTAGACACAAGAGATGCAATGCATGCCACTAGGGAATGTTATCAATATTTACACCGAATTCTCAAAATAGCTGTTAAGGTGACGGTTTGAACCAACCTGCTGTCATGTTGCAGAATTTCGATGCGAATCCAGGATTGCAGTTGCAGATGCCAGTCATTTTGTTGCAAGGTCCAGCACTATTCTCCGCATCACAGTAATCGCACTGGAACTGGCAGTTGACACCATACCAGCCATCCTTACAGGCTAAGCCGACGAAGAACATGGTACGTACACACACACACACACACACACACACACACACACACACACATGCATACACACACACACACACATGCACACAAACATGCATACACACATACACACACACACACACACACACACACACACACACACACACACGCGCGCGCACATACATACAAACACACACACACATATATTATATATATATGCACACACATGCACAAACAAACAAACTCACCCTCCTACTGCCGAGCAAAAGTGTGCAAATACCGGTGCATATTTCCCATGTGCCACTGTAGTTGGTTACTGGCCTGCAGGCTTCCGATCATATAAGATCGAAAGTCTGTAGGCGGGTAATAAAGAAATGAACAGTAAACAACTATTGAAACTTTATACAAACAATAGGAGGACAGAGAAAGTGTTTTTACTCCGAGTCCGTTCACGCACTAAGCCATCATCAGAAAACAGAAACTTTATACATCTATTTGATTTATACAAAAGAAAAATGGACCAAGGAACTACAAGTTACGCTATTATGTCCACTATCACTACAGGGCCTTTAAGCAATCATTATAGCGTAACTTGTGGTTCCTTGATCCATTTTCGTTTTGTATACATCAGTCCTTGGCTCTCCATCCGAGTCCATTTATACATGTATTTGTTTGAAAAAATGAAAATGTCCGGATAGGTGTTGAGACTAGAGAACCGTGCGGAGAACATGTTTCACTACACTCAGTATTGTTCACTGTACAATTGCTAAACCCATGCTCGAGCAGTTCAAGTGGTGAGAGAACCGGGTGATTAGGACTGGATACGCGACGTCTGAATGTATGAGCGTGGTGTTTCTCACCTTCAGCACACCGTGACTCCAATGAGTAGCCGAGTACACAATTACAGTTGCCACTGACATGATCACAGTTCTCTTGCACGTTGTTTCCACTGCATACCGGACACTTGCCAAGACATCCTGCTCCGTACAGACCACCAGGACACTCTGTGAGGAGGAGAGTGACGAGAGAAAACAATGTAATGCTTTTCACAGCAGTCCTGGTATACGTATAGGGAACTCTAGTTCCTCCTTTTCCACATTGCGGGTTTGAGTTGTACGTGCACTCAGATATTCTAGAAAGGACAAGAGCACGGCCGTCAAGCTTACTGTTGCTACACTTGGGTCCAGTCCATCCAGGCCCGCACTGGCAGGCACCAGTGACTGAGTGACAGCTTCCATCATTGTCACAGTCACACCGACCGTCACACTCTTCCTCAACCGACCAACTGCCATCCGGGCATTTGCTACCACAGGTACTTCCTGGAAGGAGGGAGAGAGAGAGAGAGAGAGAGAGAGAGAGAGAGAGAGAGAGAGAGAGAGAGAGAGAGAGAGAGGGAGAGAGAGAGAGATATGCATGATGGTTGCTAGCCACTTAGGAACAGCGAATGCGGTATTGAAGTCCACTGGTGGAATGCCAGTCCTGATTCTTCTTTTGAACACTTCTATTCCAAACACCGCACCTCTTTAAAAAGAGATGTGCGGTGCAAGAAAGGATGATGGGGAAGTAAGAAGTATTGATGCCAGCAAGCCACTTACCGTGATACTGGGGGCTGCACTTGCAGTCTCCGTTGGTAGCATCACAGGTGACACTGTTGGCACGTACACACTCACAGTCATTCACACAGTCATAGCCCCACGTCTGCAGGATTGAACAGAAGCGCAAGGGTATTGTCAGTACAGCTTGTTGTTTTTTTAGTTATCATGATATATACTTGCAACACCCGCCCCCGCCCACTGCCCACACCATCCCCATCCTCATGCACCTCCACCTACCCGCTCGACATGATGCCAATGACCAGTCACTAACTGACATGATGCCAATGGCCAGTCACTAACTGACATGATGCCAATGGCCAGTCACTAACTGGTGCAGCGTACCACTACACAGTGCATGTGGGTAGCTCAAATAAAAACATGATGACTTGTGCACTGTAGAAGTCTAAAAAAAGTATGAGTTCTCCCCCTCCCCACCATGGGGGAAATCGGGACTTAGTATCCAAGGTCTTTCCTGTCGAAACCTGCTTACATTTGGAGGAAAGATATGTCTAAAAAAATGCTTGTACTTATCAAGACTAGTGTAGCTCTTAACACCGGGGTGCAAGTCACAGCAGTTCACTGTACACCAGTAACTACAATGCTATTGTTACGAATTTGTATTACGACTATGATTTACGCATGTCGTTGTATTTGGTTCTCTTCTTGTGGAGTCCAATGTCTGATGTCATTATGGTCTAGGTGTACGCGCGAGTATGGTGTGATGTGTGACGTTTATGGTATGTGGTGCATGCAAGAGTACGCGTTGTCAGAGAGTGAGGATGTGCTTCCGTCTGTGTGAGAGTAACTGTCAAGTGAATGCTGTACATGCGCAGTGCTAGTTTGGTCTGGGAATGAGAGTCGTGTGTGATTCGTCCGTGGTCTGGTTGTCTTGGTCTTGGTCATGTGTTCTGTACGTATTAGTCCCTAATTGGTCGTCACGATTTGTCCTCGGTTTATTACTGCTTGTTCTTTGTTGATCCTCCGAGTCTTTTCCCGGGAGTCTTCCCGTTGTCCTTTTTGTCGTCTCCAAGTTTGTCTCTCTCCTCCTGCGCCCTCGTCATTTCTTGGTATAATATAAGTATTGAAGATACAATCAAGAGTTTGCGTTGTTGTGTGGCGGGGGGCCAGGGGGAGAAGCCTACTTCACTATTATCCCGTCACAGTGCTCCGCCGCATTCATCCCCACCTGCATACTAAACAGATTGGCACTAGTCACCAATGTGTATCCATCGTGCATGTCATAGCAGAAAATCAGCAAACTTGTCTTGCATGTCTGGTAACCTCCATTCAAACTCACATTACACACTGCACTAAAGTACTCACATCACACGCTGTACTAAAGTACTCACATCACAAGCTGTACTATAGTACTCACATTACTACACGTCTCATTGCAGGATTTCCCCGTGTAGCCAGGAGCTGTGCAAGTGCACTTGCCAGTGAAACGGTCACACGTTGAAACGTCCGTCTTGCAAGAACATCTCCGGCTGCAGTCTGGACCATGGAAACCTTTGCACAGGATAGGTATGAAGGTAACATGTGCTTGAAAACAGGTACTGGGTAGCAAGAGCACAGAAGGTCTTCACCATGGCGTAGGACTATTGTAGCAAGGTAACCTGCATTGGAAATTCTCGTTCTGGCTAACGGAGTATCAGTCTCAATCTATTCCTGCACTGTTTGTGCGGGAAAGTGATGGCATGTGAGTAACTGTAACTTGAGACCAACTCCCCATATGATATACATGTAACTGCAGTGAGCCTAAGCCCTACCAATGGTGTTGTGTGAAGGGACGTGGAGAGGGAGGGGGAAGAGATACTAATACCAACTCTTGTTTCAGTCCATCCCACTTGCTTACGGGGCCCCAGAAAGGATGTGCGCAAAAAAACAGTTTTCTTTTTTTCTGAAAGTCAGTGGGCTTGAACCCGGCCGGACCTTTGCGGTTCTGTCGCAAGACAGAGGAAATACATGACCGGCTGTACAAATCATGATTGTAAGCACTTGGCCAAGCATACACACCAAGGAACATTATCCCGGAAGGCTATATGGACAAGTGTAGGCAACATACTCATGCAGCCTAAGTCCACACAGTATGTCTGTAAAGACCCCACAGATATGTCCATAAAGACCACACCGCATCTCCGCAAACAAAGATTCAAAGAACCATGCAGGTAACTACACGCGGATAAGCATGCCCGGCATGCTTCCACCACCACTCGCAAACTTCTCACCTGCAACACAATAGTTGGCGCACACCGGACCCGTCCAACCACTGGTGCACTGGCACGTGCCGTCCACCTTGTCACAGCTGCCACCGTTCTGGCAAGGGCATGTGTTGGCACAGTCTTGGCCAAATGTACCCTTCAGACAGGGGTCATTACACGACACACCTGCATAATGGATTGACGGTACACGGAAAAGAAAACTAGAGAAGTGAACAAGCCGGCTAGCAGATCAATGCACGCTGTCATGCATAGCAGTGCAGAGTAGGGTACACCGTCAAGGAAGAGAGAGAGCCAGGTCAAATTCATGCAGTCAAACACGTGCCGTGCACATTTCCAAACAGAGCAGAACACGCTCTTCTTGTCCCTTTGCCGAGAACGGTACCTGCAAGTGAAGCGCTCTTGATTTATTGCGTACAGTTTGTGCCTGGTGCAGAATGCACATCTCATTGCAGGGGCGTCGGAAGGCATTATAGTGTGGTACGGTCAGCCATCTGAAGTACGGTTTACTCGTGGGAGAAGGATGGCTGAGCCAAAATTTTTGGAAATTTAGAGTCCAGATCAGTGTTTTTTATTTATTCACGGGGGTACCTGGGACAAAATGTGGTACGGTCAATACCGTAGTGACCGTACCGTGTCCGACGCCCCTGCATTGAGAGTGCATCGCGTGGTCATTAGGCTCTTGAGTCTTGACACATAATGACAAAAAAGGAGCTGTCCTGATTCCCATTAAGCTGGATACAACCATTAAAACAGAACGAGGCTTCTTGCCTTCCGGGGTGAACATTTGGATAAAATTAACTTGCGCGATGTAGCCAAGGACTGGGTGTGTTGCAGGTTGGGTATTAATTGGAAAGAATTCTATCGTGTCAACTTCGGTATCTCTTGGCAGCTGTGGGAGCTTTTTCTCACCTCTCCATCCAGGCTTGCATGTACACGTTCCATCAACCTTGTTACAGTGAGCACCATTACGACAATCACATGACATGGAACAGTTGATGCCATGGTAACCAGTCGGGCATGCTTGACTGCACGTGACTCCAGTGTATCCAGCAGTACAGTTACAACTACCATCAACATGACTGCATGCCGCTCCATTACGACATTGACACGTGTTTGCACAGTCTGTACCGTATGATCCACTGGCACATTGCTGACTGCAATCCACCCCAGTCCAGCCTGAAACGTACAAGAAATCACAAGGAACGGTTGAAGTTAAACTCAGGACTGAGTCAGATTTAGATGCAAACTACAAGCTACTGTTGGTGAATCTCTAATTCCCCTTCAGTATCCACTTGGGAAAGAAAATACTGAGAAAGGCACACTACGCAAACACACCCTGCAAAGGGAACATTGTACTGACGTTGCTGATCAATGCCGGGAAGAACTCCAAGAGTGTGCAAGTGCTTGAAAAAGAACCGTCCAAGCCAATGGGCAGTGGCGATCATTCAACAGTCCGATCATTCGACAGTCTGATACTGTAATTCTTCGAGCAAAAGCAATCACACACTATGGCATTCTGTCACCTGTCCCAGGTGTTATACTTTTAAGCCTCTATAACTACTATAGAAGGCTGTGCCCAGAGTGCTGACTGAGATAGCTTGGAGACTATGAAAGTAGAGCAGTGTACACTACACAGTACAACAGTGGATCACTAAGCCTCGATTCTGAGTTTCATGCTCTGTGCAATCATTAGGAAAACTAAGCCGGCTATACCATGTACATACACAGTACGTCACAGTATCAGTGTCCATACCTGTGTAACATGTACACGTGCCATCAACATGACTGCAGTTGGTAGCATAGGTGCAGTTGCAGTCATTCGCACACAGCTGACCATAGGTGCCATCGGGACATTGCTGGGAACAGCTGCAGCAAAATGAGGGAGAGAACAAACACTATTATGAAGTTCTAAACACACATGATTCGGATAGGATATACATGAAGTTCTAAACACAATTCGGATAGGATATACAAGAACTGAGAGGGGTAGTGCACCTCTACTAGAACGTAACTCCGTGGAGTATGTGTGGTATTGTTCATCTCCACTTTTCTGTTGTGTAGAGCACACTTTCTAATGCATGCAGGCAACTCGTAACAAGATGTGGAAAGAGAGTATGCTATAACGTCTTGGCGTCAACTTGTGTCAAAAGTAGGCCCTGCGTGAGTAGCATTCTGTTTTTTCTTCATGCAATGAAGTGGAAGTAAATCAGGGTCCACAAAGACAGCAGAGCAGTGTTGACCATACAGACAGCAGAGCAGTGTTGACCATACAGACAACAGAGCAGTGTTGACTATACAGACAACAGAGCAGTGTTGACTATACAGACAACAGAGCAGTATTGACTACACAGACATCAGAGCAGTGTTGACTTACTCTGTATCATTGTACCCGGCGGTACATGTACAGGTGCCGTCGACATGATTACATAACCCGTTGTTCTGACAGGTGCACGTTGACTGACAATCTGCGCCGTACGTTCCTACTTTGCACTTGTCCGCGCATCTGGACAAGCAGAAAGGCGCATTCGGATTGCACAAGAGAGCTCTGTGGGGTAATGGCAAAGCTTGCGGGATAGATCTCCAACACCAAGTTTTCCCATGCATATGCACAACTATAGCGCATTGGATGTTCAACAGGTTCTAATTTGTGCATAAGGTTTACCTGTATACAAGTAATATTCCTAAATTTGAGGGAAATGTGCAAACGGGAAAAGTCTGAAGAAAAAATTGACTGTCACCACCGGGACTCGAACCAGGGACCTTCCCACGAGGCCAGAGATGCTCTTCCACTAAGCTATGGTGTAGTCGCCATCCCAGCAGCGACAGTTCAACAAGTACGTGCAGTTTTCCACAACTTCCTGTAGGGTTCTGTGACAACCCAAAGTGCTTACGTTGGTCCCCTGTAGCCGGGAGCACACAGGCACGTTCCATCGGTCGGGAGGCACGTTGCTCCATTCCGGCACTTGCACGTCTGCGTGCAGTAGGCACCAAACAGACCGTCTTTGCATGGTATGGCGCAGCTGAGAAGCACACCGTCAGCAGACGAATAGAAATCACATGACCGTATGCAGAACCACAGGCATCGGTACTTATATCAGTTTACAAGACTGATTTCAAATACACATTGCATTGCACTGAGTTGCACATCACATCACATGTACAATACTACATGTATTTCTGTCCCTTGTTTGTGAGACAAACACTACATGTAATTTCCAAGGTTCTAGTCACATGGGGGAAGGGTCGCACCCCCCCCCCCCTTCTCTACTCACTCTCATGGCACCCCCCCCCCCTCCTGGAAAAGGGGCTGGCTCTACTCACTTTTTGATCTTTGTGTTTGTTTGTTTTGTTTGTTTGTTTTTCAACGGAAATGCGGACACAAATTGACCATTGCGGGTGCACGCTGCACCTGACCATTGCTGCTCTCAGTTTGCTTGCACATCATGGTGATCATCAGTAAGTAAGCGCAGCAACAATAACGTGTATGTGACTTAGACCGTTATTCTGACACATAGTGCCACTGCTGCACACTTCCCAGCATACATGCATGTTGAGCACTGCGTGTGTGTGTGTGTGTGTGTGTGTGTGTGTGTGTGTGTGTGTGTGTGTGTGTGTGTGTGTGTGTGTGTGTGTGTGTGCACGACTACACGTGTGTGTTGGGGGGGGGGGGTCAAGGTCTTATTCACTTAATGGATATCTCAGGCTGTTCTACAAACACATGCATACATAGCACTTGACCATCAATCTACATTCAGAAATTTATCATGCACTCACCTGTGGCCGGTGTACCCAGCAAAGCACCGACATGATCCGTCTTGATGGTGACAAGTTCCGTTCTGACAATTACATGACGATGTACACCCATGCCCAAATGTCCCAGGAGGACACTTAAGCTCACAGCTAGAGGAGTACGATGCAATGGAACAGCAAAGAAAGGAAGGCAAAGCTCATGGATCTTGTACTGGCATTCCGGTACGTGGAACAGAAGAAACCACGAACTGGGAAGCCGAGGAGCATATGTGATTTCCAAAACAGGAATGAAAGCAGCTGCATCATGATTCTGTACAGTCTGGTCTCTGACATCACTCTGGAAGTGTCACTAGGCTAGTCCTACTGGAACATTGGAATGGACACTACATGCCAACTATTACTTAGCTGTTTACCCTGCATTCAGTCCCATGGCATGTAGCTGACCACCATACTCAGGAAGGCCACCAAGCCCTAGCAGGATATCCCTTCGTCATGCCAGCCGTGCTGCGACCCACAGTTAATTGGGAACTCGTGGCCTGGCACGAGGGTAACATGGATGCAGCTAATGGGATTTCGGTCTTTGACCACTTGGTGGTGGGTCTGATCTACTCACCTCCCACCATTTAGGCGCTGCATTTGCGCCTTTGATCCTAGAGAGTGGTGGCGTTCCCATGGCGGATGCGGAAAACTCGGCTTCCAGCCGAGTCTCACGCGAACCGTGAAATTTTTTTTAAATTTTATTTTATGCCAGCTAAGTGACTGGCAGTATCCAGGCTTATACCAAACATCCGTACGTTTTTTTAATTACTTCACAGCCATCTTTTTTTTCTTCGAAATCCTACATCTTGATTCTTCTCTCATGTACAGTTTCATCTCTGCACAATTTCAGATGCTTAAAAAAAAGAAAGTGCAAAGCGGCTTGAAGAAAACGGAATGTAGATTTCCACTAAGGGTTTCTTTCTTAGCAGAGGCTTTCACGTCACCTACCTCGCGCCCACGTATCCCGTCAGGCATGTGCAGAGTCCGTTAATGGAGTTGCAAGTACCGTTGTTTACGCAGGTGCAGTTGTATCGGCAGTAACTGCCATACTTGTCTGCCGGGCATGGTGTCTCACATCTGTACTCATCACAACAATAGCAAAGACAAGCCATTGCTAAGCACACCGTGTATGATCAATTTCATAAACAATTATACGAGCATTCCTACCACCACATTGGCCCATGCACTACAGCATCATGCAAATAGAATCATCACCAATGTCAAATTCAGGCAATAAGTTTGGGCCCAACTTGTGACTACTGTGCAACACGTTCCGACACGATTGAACCCCAGGCTATGCAAACTGCATTGTAGAACGACTCAAGTAAAAAGCCGGCTGTATGCAAGACTGTGGAGCGCTCGGGTTGCAATGAAGCCGCGACCCTATGGTCGGCAAATTAGCGGCTGCCCATGCCTGTCCCCCACACCTACCATTCCATATGTCCCATTGCTGCCTTTCTGCTTTGTGCCATCAAATGGTGTGTGGTTATTTTGTAAAAAAAAAGATAAAAAGAAAAGATCTGCATACACCACTGACCTTGCTCCCATGAAACCAGGTGTGCACACACAGGCTCCAGTGCTTGCAGTGCATGCTGCATTGTTGAGACATGTGCAGGTCTGGGCACACCCCACACCCCACATGCCAGTCGGGCAGGCTGCCGAACAACTGTGCAAGCAGAAGTCGTCAATCATCGCATACAAGCACACATGTACAACCGCACATATAGACATACACGCATGCACATGTACATGCATACACACACACACACACACACACACACACACACACACACACACACACACACACACACACACACATACATACACGTACACACGCACATGCGCGCGCACAGAGTTATACCATCAGAATACATTGACCTTGTACCTGTGTAAGTACACTAAGAGGCATGCTCCACCAGACAGCTTCCTTCCTTCTGGCGTCCTGACCACATACATCATGTACATGTAGGATAAATCAGTTAACAGCTCAGTCGTCTTGGACGAAAAAGAATTTGTGTGGGCAGGAACCCGCAGCTTGGCAAGCAGGCTGCCAACACGTACACATTCGGACAACATTAGGCAAGATGGATATACATGTGCACTCATGCGGGTACACTAGGCAAGGGCGATATAGATGTACACACACACACACACACACACACACACACACACACACACACACACACACACACACACACACACACACACACACACACACACACACACACACACACACACACACAGTGGTATTAGATAACCCAACACTAGTACAGTACTAGTATTAGATAAACCAGTTGTTATAGTTCACACATGTTGTTAGTTTGATAGCATGTGTGTACATGCTGTCAAACTAACAACATATGCACACATGTGGGTACACTAGGCTAGGTGGATATACACGTACACACACGTACACACATGCGGGTGCAATAGGTGAGGTGGACATGTATACAATCATATACGTGAACATACCCAAGGCAGGCTAGCCACACAAGCAAACTTACTCGACTCCAGTCCAGCCGGCCGTGCATGCACACTTGCCAGTGACATAGTTGCATGTCGCACCGTTCTTGCAGGCGCACACACCAGCACAACCATCGCCGTACGTGCCTGGACGGCACTTCTGACCACAGCTGCAGAAGCACAATAACAATATACATGTACAAGTATCCATTAGTTGAGGGAGTTCAAAAGGGAAAAGTCTGAAGAAAAACATTGACTTTCACCACCAGAACTCAAGCCAGGGACCGTAGGCTTCGCTTGAGGCCAGCATGTACATATACAAGTCTAGACTATCATCATGATCATGATCGGTGCCAAACCCTAAACCAAACGCACATCCATGTCACATTCCCATCTTTGAACAACAATGCTCTGTAGGACGACAATGAAAATGGCTAGCCTGGAGGCGGCATTCACGAGTCATGGAGGAAACGGTCTCAAGCGAACTGTAATTTATTTTTTACATGTTTTGTCACACAGTGCCAAGCCTCCCACTACAGACCACTACTAGAGACCGACTAGAGACCGCCTGTAACTAATGACCCCATTTTGACCCCACGGGATGGTCCAGTGTTAGTTACAGGTTTAACTGTACGAGCATACATTGAAAGCATAGCCTCTCGTTCAAGCTCAAGGAAATTGAACTTCAGCTTCAGTGGGTAGATTGGTAAAGCAGCTGTGATATAGCCGATCGTGTTATTCGATCTGCATATAGATCAGAACAACATTTCTCAGATTAAGTCATTATTTAGGTAGCAAGTACTTTTAATTCAAAGACTCCTTAAAAGTCTTTGATTTCTTACTCAGTTCCACGGTAGCCCAGTGCACACTTGCATTGTCCAGTCACAAAGTCGCATGTTGCTCCATTCTTGCAGTTACATATTCCTTGGCAATTAACTCCATAATTGCTGGTTCCACATTGTGTTTGGCAGCTGAAAAACCAGGTAAGACACACACACACACACACACCGTTGAGAAAGGAGAGGCGAAATCACCAGACCAAGAGGCAACTCTTCCTGGGATGAAGAATGGAAATAGGGACTAGGTAAGTATGTGAGACCCGCTTACTTTTTGCCGATGTAGCCAGCTTTACACTTGCATTTCCCCGACACATTGTCGCAGGATGTTGCTTGCGTCTTCACACATGGGCATGTGCTTGCACAGCCAGTGCCATACTGCCACAGTGAGCACCCTGAGTCCACGCACAGAAGAGATCATAAACCAGCATCCCACACTGTTTTGTCCGTGGGGGGGGGGGGGGGGGGGGACTCTGCAACGCAATAAGAATCGATCGGCAGCATCTCTTAGCTTCCTAAATCTAACTAACTTAATAAATAGTCTCTAGCTAAAAGGCAGCCACATGCATAATGCACTGTACTAGGCAAGAAGTACGGTGCAGATGTATCATTACTTTTATCATTTCTTTTAGTCTCACACAACTGAGTTCAAAGAAAGGGTCACAGATCTCTTCAAACAAAGGCTACGATTACAAATTATCTTCTTATACAGCATAAGATTGTGTTTACTTGAAGAGATGAACACTGCATTCAATTTCCTAGACCCACTAAAACTGAAAGCACACATGCATGCGCACATAAACATAAACACACACACACACACACACACACACACACACACACACACACACACACACACACACACACACACATATACATACATACACAAACATACACACACACACACACACACACACCTTTGACCTTTTGACGCCCATCGCCAGAGGCGATGATAGCAATGCTGCGGCAGAAGCCATAGCAACTTGTGCTGGGATTGCACCATTCAACAGCTTGGAAGGCTGAAGAATTGACCGTCACTATTCAGCCTGGTCTACACCATACAGCTATTTGAAGTGACTTTTTCTGGCCAGTGAATCCTTATTTTTGGTCTTTTCATTTTTTTCCCGCACACACATCACACCACATACTCCGCATGCACTGGCTGTTGGTAACCACCGAGGAGAACACACACACACACACACACACACACACACACACACACACACACACACACACACACACACACACACCATGTACCATGTATACGCCCGTCGCAGGAGAAGCACGCAAATCTGCAAATGCACTGGATGAGCACCCACAGATTTTCTCTTATAGCAACGATAGCGAACAAGATCTGAATGAGACAGATCAAGACTTGCGCCAGATAACTGTCTAATCCACACAACTGGCGAAGCCATGTGAATCGACCACCAATGCACACCTGGTCTACACCACACGGAGACACACACACACACACACACACACACACACACACACACACACACACACACACACACACACACACTTTGGAATGCCACTCACTCAGTCCACAGTTCTTGGTGAAGAAACCAGCTGGACACCAGCAGACATCAGGTTTGGAGCAGACTCCACCGTTCAAGCAGGAAAAAGTGCAGATTGCTGCATGATTGCCCGGCACATAAACAAACAGCGATAGATACAGTTGATTGCAGGAGCATAGCAGTGCTGCCACCTCACACCCGGCAGCCAGATGATAATTATTGTGCTAGGTGAAATACAACCCAGAGTGCATAATGATGCACTTAACTTGCACTGCCCATGGCGCCCTGGAAGTGGTACAAATGCTGCAGGGGGTAATCATGTACAAATACATTGATGCGATCGGAGCTGGTCCAGGGTGCCAGGTTTGTCCTCAGTTCAACACACGACAGTTGTGTTGGATTTCACCTAGCGCAACTGAACATATAGTATGAAGATAATAATTCTGCATGCAATACATGTTAGTACATAATATTATGATGGTCTAACATGTATTTCCTCTTTATATCAGGTATTGAAGAAGAGGTTGATGCGACTTCGGCGATCATGACTTGGGGTATAACAGGTGTTCAGTGGCATGCAGAATACGTGTACAGTCTCAGATGGTTACAAAGTTTGAAATCACCACACGTCACGTCAAACAGAATAATCCGCAGTAGCTGCAACCAGATCCCCCCCCCCCCCATTATCCAAGTAGCGGGTCCATACATGCACACACACACACACACACACACACACACACACACACACACACACACACACACACACACACACACACACACACACACACACACACACACACACACACACACAGATGCTCACGGGTTGGACAGCCGGTTCCGGATTGCCTCCATCCGGCACAGCACTTCAGGATAGATGTAGTTTGTGTGTTGTATCTGGTACGATACTCGGTGCGATAACCCGTCCTAGATACGAACAGGGAAGGAAAGCAGTGGGTGCACCACAGAAGCTGCTCATGGGTGCAAGCGACATAGCTCAGTATCCACATCTACATGTACTTTACATCTCTGTTGCTCTTGGCTGGCTATTGACATCCTCTTTCGCCACAGAGTTGCTGTTGCTGTTGCTACTCTTCCGTTTTCCCTGCCATCATGGTCCTGTGTTTCCTCGTGGTAGCTAGCAGTGTGTACGTGAGTACATTCTCTCGTGGTAGCTAGGAGTGTGTACATGAGTACATTCTCCGGTAGACCACTACTAGTACCACATGTACAAACCAGTTGCTCTGTGAGTGAAAAGCCTTTAATGGTATACGTTTTCGACATTTTTCAAAAGGAGTGCTCGGTATGTTTCCGAATACCGGCAATTTTGGACCACTTTTTTGGTGAGAAATGTCCGACATTGACCCAAGAAATATGATACAAAGTCACATGCATAGCTTGGCCTACTCTTGTGTGGGCAAATCTCCGGTCTTCTAATGAAATCAAAATCATGATGGAAGTATCACACATAATTACGAACGTATACTCTCTCTTTTTTCTTACACACACACACACACACACAAACAGGCACACGCTTACACACATACTCGCCCCCCCCCCCCCACACACAAATGCACCCACCCACAAATGCACACACATACACACATATGCTTGTACAGTGCAAATCATTATAATTGTATTCTCATGTGGGGTCACTGAGTGCTTTTGCTGTTTGCATTACGCAGAGCTCACTGACTCGTCCGTTTGAGCACTCTGGCAAGGTACGTTCGGGCCTGATTTAAATCTGGCTTTGGAATTTTTTTGCATTCCTATCAGGTTCGGCCTCATTTTCTCTGTGCTGCGCTGATGAGTTCACAAACTCGGAACGAAACAGCATGCTGCTGTCCGCAGATTGAGTACTAGTATACTAGTGCCATCATGGCAGCAAGCAAACTAGCCGAGTTGTGAACTGGCTGTCCTGTCCATAGATAATCAATGTACCTGAGCGATACGGGCCGTACTGTCCTGAATGAGGCTTAGCACATTAGCTCCCCCCCCCCCCTCCCCCACACACCCCCTGGTCGCATGAGCAAACGAGGCTGTGTTTTCAACACTCACCGGTATCTGGTGCACTTCAAGTCCCAGCTCCAGCATGGGGATGTGAAGTACTTCTGAGAATAGGTGACTGTCACAGCCACCCTATAGGCTACTACCTGCCTGTGTGCCGTAGTAGTAGTAGTAGTAGAAGTAGTAGTCAATTGTAGTCACAACAGCATCACAGAGAAGCACACACCAAAGGACAAACACACACACACACACACACACACACACACACACACACACACACACACACACACACACACACACACACACACATACACTAAAACACATGAACAGGAGCACAATGAATGAATGCACGGCCTTATCCAAAAACTGAGTACATTACATCACTGAAGAGTCAATAGCACATTTCTAAGTAACTATGTACAATTGACTGTACATGATTCTCATCTCTGGAATCAACCACATGGGACCACAATGGCACAGAGTTCTCCGTTGGTGGCATATCTACATGGCCAATAATCTCAGCGGATTCAATGATCTTTCACTATGGCACTTTGGTGCCAGAGATGTCAAGAAACAAGGATCCACAAACGGACCACCGACACCACTGCAATACCTATAAGTAGTCTAGTACTAGTGCGAGATAGCCTGCTCTAAATACTGATTGTCTAGTCCGTTCAACTCTGCTCTCCGACCAAATTGGGCTCCACCAAAACCCCATCTTTCGTCGGCACTGTATCCGACTGTGAATGAAACACTACAGAGTAGATCTACCGGTATTGCATTTCAGAGCCCGGCTTATGCCAAGTTATGGACACTGATTCTATTGACTAACTAGCACACAGGTATGAGCGATGATCGTCTCTCACGTTCTCGTTGTGCTGCAGACGTTCACTCCGCCACTGACTAGCGACTGTGCCGTGCAATGATTCACAGCCAAACCCAGCACGGTGATGAGCAACAGAAGAGTCAGCAACGGGCAATGTCCGCGGCAGCAACTACGAGAGTAGAGGGACTCCATTCTGGACGTTGAGGTGCGGGAAGCCTGAGACCGCTGTGGCCGCTACTGCACTTCGCGTAGATCTACCGCCGGCTCCTCTTCCTGCTGAACTGACCGCCCCCCGAGTCCTCGACTAATTGCCTAATCACTGGCACTAGGTCTGCCAGGTCAAAGTTCTGTTGTAAGGACGATCGTAACCCTCTCGTCCGGACGGCGGAGAAGCTCTGATGAGGACTGGACAAGTGTGTAGTAGCACTTGGTATCTATAATCTGGTGTCTGCTTCACCACTGATCTACAAAACTCTTCCTGTTTGCACCAACTGCATGGTAGATAGAACGAAGTCAAGTTTAGAAGTGAGATCGCCGTGAGCAGGTTGTGGACGAGAAAAAAACTGGCACCTCAACAGGTGTCACTAGCGCCCCCGCACGCACCATCGCGGCAATATTATGCAGACCCATCGGTCTAGCAGCTACCCCCGATCGTCTACTTCCTGCATAGTACACAGCAGCTTGGATGGCTGTACGTCAATGTGCCACGTTGACGATTGTGTATAACGGTAGTTCTACATGGTTATTGTGAATCACCAATGGTAATGGCAATGCTCCAAGACCACAGACTCTTCGTAATCGATCGTAGACATGATTCGAAACCAGCAACGCGGGGAATTTTGCTATAATTTGGGAGTTCCCTAGTTTGACAGTTTCTGCCGAGCTGTCAATGTCAGAGCGTCAGAATATTTTGAGAAGGGGTCAGGCCAGCTGTGACCTGTGAAACATCATTCATTGATCATCTTCACATGGGCATTGCAGAGTATGATTCAGAGTTGAAGCAGAGATCTTCAACCGGCACGGCAAGGAGGGAGCATAGTACTAGTAATAGTAGTAATAGTAGTCCGGTGTAGCTATCGAGTTTCTAATCGTAGGCTACCTAATCACACTGATCTTGCCGGAACCTTCCTCTTGCCGTTGTTGTGTTTGGTTTTACACGAATAAACAAAGATGTAAAATAGATGCCCCTCAGACTGTGTGGGTTATGCATTATGGTGAAGGCGAGAAATGGAATCACATAAGGATATTCGATAAGGATAACGCAGGAAATACTGATACTCCCACTTTCCGCCTTTGTGTACGCGCTGTGGATTCACAGATTTGAAAAAGCAGGCCACGTCTGACTCTGTGAAGGGCAGAGGGCAGTGCTAACGCGCTATCCAGATTCGCACAAATCAGGTCACCAACCTCAGTTATTCAACTGCCAGCTAGCACAAGACCACCACATCCACCATTTCTAGGCACCGGCGGATAATGCCAGCATAACTGTAGCATATGACCCATGTGGGGAAGACCGGCACTGCAGCCCTAGCATGAAGTCTCCAAAAGCGATCTGTAGATCTACAACAATACATGGTACCGGTACACCCGGTATACAGGCCATCCACCGACCGTGCAGTAGCAGACATAATCATTGCAGACCAGGGAGCAGCAAAAATACCTTCCTCGTAGACAGACTACCACACGGACTATACTACACAGCGCAGTGACCAAGACTTGGCAAGTGTTCGACAGGTGTCAGTGTCAGCGTGTCAGTGCCAGTCACATTCCCTTTTTAGGCGTTCTATCATAGCTGGTGGTGACGCAGATGAGCGTTGCTTCACTTTTCTGAGTTACAGCTGCACGTAGCACTGTACTTGGAACGCTGCCTGCCTGCGTGCCTGCCCATGCGAACCTCTCGGAGTGACTATAATAATAATCCGAATATGTAGGCGCACAAAATGATGTGAATATTCCAGGATACAGCAACTACATGTATCATTCAAAGTATACCAAAAAACCATGGTACACCCCCTTGGCCCGCACAGTCCATGTTGATTCCGAGACATTACCCCCATCATTGTGTTGGGATGTGCACATACTAGTGGTAGATAAAAAAAGAAAAGAAAAAGAAACAAGAGTAGGAGTACAATGACTATATGCATGACTGTCGTAGTACTAGTAGTAGTGAATGATGATCGGCAACATCATACAGACTTAGTACCCGGATGATGGGATCAACGTATCGAGCACGGTCAATCCAAGCCGCTGGTCCAAGGCCTCAAAAGTAACTCACCTCTCACTTATGTAGTCACAGGACTGAGGTCCATTCATTGGCTGGACCAGAAAATCCAGGATCTTTCGCTCGACCCCTTTGAAAGTTTGTTTATGTTGTGTTTTAGTTTTCAACGCGTTTCGAACTATTATGTGAATATTAAAAATATTAAAACACGGCTGGTTTGATAGGCGTTTTGAACTACAACTTTACAAGTGGCAAATCCTGAGAATGGAAGCGAGAATTGGGGAAACCCCAGTCTGCTTACACGCACCGGTATAGAGTACAATGACAGTATACTATCAGTATCAACAAGACCACAGTCATATCCATATTCCCATAAGCTAAGCGTAGATCTACAATCACATGTACATGTACAATGGGTCTTTGAACTACTTTCGGTATCACCAAGATAACCCTGGGTTATGTACTCTTGGTATCACCCATCGACTGGGCTGGGCATACCGCTACAGCAATCGCTTTGGAATGCCGACAGTCAACATCACAGCATGGCAGGTTAGCACAACTGTGTTATCCTTATCTAAACTCACGGATAACGTCGTTAGACGGTTTCATGAAACATACTACGTAATTGTAATTGTACTGCTGCACAGTCAAGGCGTCGGGCTGGCAAAGCATCTTTGGCCAGTCTGCACGATCATCTATCCGCCACACAGCAGCTTTTGATGGACGTTGCCGGCTCTGCCGGTGTGTCTTCCTGGCTTACGGCGGAGCCTCGTCTGGCGCACGGCACCGTCTTGAATGCCAGTGACTTCCGTGATGCACTTGCTCTACGGTATGGCCTGCAGCTCCCTGGGCTACCGTCCACTTGTGTCTGTGGTGATGCCTCCACGATGGACCATTTGCTAACCTGCCCCGCCGGCGGGTATCCATCTGCCCGGCACGATAATGTGCGTGACATCCTGGCGGAGACGCTCTCCGAAGCTGTTCGCGATGTCGAGACAGAGCCACGTCTCCGGCCGCTGTCTGGCGAGGATCTGCCCTATGCGACGGCTAACCGGACTGATGAGGCTCGGCTGGACATTCGTGCCCGGGGCTTCTGGACAAGGCAGCAAGACGCTTATTTTGATGTTAGGGTAACCCACCCTAAGGCGTCTGTGCTGTCTGGTCCAGAAGTCCTTAACCAACTCAGGGCCCATGAACGGCAAAAGAAGCAGCAGTACGGTGCCAGGGTCACTGAAGTCGAGAGAGGCTCTTTCACCCCTCTTGTGTTCGCCACGAATGGGATGGTGGGGCTGGAGTGCTCACGATTCCTGGCGACACTTGCCGGTCGGCTCGCGGAGCGCAATAAAGACATCCGGTATTCAAGCATCGTCAGTGCATTGCGTGTTCGGCTGGCATTCTGCCTCGTACGGTGGGCAATAACCTGCTTTCGCGGTTGCCGATCATCCTACCAGCGTCGCGTCCGCTCGTCGTTGTTGGTGCAGTGTCGACAGGCTGCCGGCTGAGATCCAGTGTCCATGCGTCAATCTGGACAATATAACAATAGCTCAAAGACCTTAACAATTGATTACTTCTCTTGACATACTAGTGTAACAGATTCACTGTTACTACTAACACTAGGAATAGGATACACTTATCACCTGCTATTATCACGCTGCTGCTGTTAGGTGTTATGTCCATCATTGCTTGTTCATGTATATAAGAATGCATTATGGCAAGGATCATTGCTTATTCCAAGAATGACTACTGAAGTTAGTTGGACTGTTACACTGGTAGCAAGAGGATGGTTGTTCTTTTCGTCGTGTTCGGGCTATGCGCAGTGGCCGCATTAGTCGCCTACGGTATATTCGAGATTCAGAAGCGTCTGAATCACCTTATCGCACTCGGTCAGTGCGATGGATCAGATCAAACGCCAAGACGTGCTCAAGCTCCCAGCGGAGAGAGGCCACGCATGCGCCATGTTAAGTCTCCGCCTGTGTTTCGTGGAGATACAAGAGAGTTCAAGGAGTGGGCCTTCGCCATCGAACTCGCCATGAAGTCCCTGCAGCTGGACAACGCGGAGGAGCGCTTGAGCTACGCGGCGAGTTTTCTGGAGGGCAACGCTCGTCTTTGGTTTATCGCCTCTCAGGAGGCAAACACGCTGTTTTCCGACTGGCCAGACCTGAAGAGCAAGCTGGGAGAAGTGTACGGCCCGGTTTATGACAGGGAACAGGCGCGCATCGACTTATTCGCTCTTCACCAAGATGAGACTCTTGACGGATACATCAACAAATTTTCGCGGCTTAGCTTACAATTTCCCGAGCTTGATGACCACTCCAGAGCTATCTTGTTCACGCGTGGGCTGGCTCAGGGCCTAAGCGGTGAGGTACTTAGGGAGCATCCGCAACATTTGGCCCAAGCCATACGAGCTGCGGTCTCAGCGGACCAGTCGATGCGGCTAGCCCAAGCAAGCTACGCCAAGGCAGTGCGCGCACCAGGGCATCAGAGGCGCCAGCCTGGACCCTGGTCAAGCCAACCAACACCATCCGGTGGGAGAGAAACCAGGGAGCCAGAGGGTCGTTCAAGGCTGTGTTTCACCTGCAGGAAACCCGGCCATATTGCCAGATTCTGTCCAGAAGGAGGGAGGAACGCCACAAGCAAGCCTTCTTTAAACGATGGACGCCAGTAAGGAAGGGAGTGCGACTACTGGCGAACACGAGAGCACCCAGGAATAGGCCACGAATCAAAGTTCAGAACAAATTCAGCCCCTTAGCAAATGAGGAACCACGCCTCGAGGAGACCGAAATTCAAGCCTCGCCTGTCAAGCATTCGTCACCTGATACTGTTGGCCGGCCTAATGAAGTCACCGCCAGCACAGGGAGCATTTCCGCCGACAACGAACACGACCTAATGCGCGTCCAGGGCAAGATAAATGGACGTCGCGTTACCATGCTACTGGATTCTGGGTCAACCCACGACTTCATTTCAACTTACTTTGTCAAGAAGCACAACATCTCCACAACAACCGGTAGCGACGTCCTGAACGTCACACTTGCTGATGGATCGGTCCGCTCACAGCCTATTACGAAAACGGACAGCTTAAAGACCGTAGTCGGCGACTTAAGCGAGCACCAACAGTTCCTAGTATTCCCTATGACGCGGTATGACGTGATCCTCGGCAAACCATGGCTGACCCGGACGAACCCACAGATCAATTTTCGTACCAATGAAATCAAGCTGGAGGGTGGATCCATCATCTGTCAACCGAGTGAAAGTGATGGCACGGACAAATCCAACCCACCGATCGAGACGTTCCTCATCTCAGGGAAGCAGGCTAGGCATGCAATGAGAGGTGGCGCAGAAGGAATCCTAGCGTATGTGACAGCAGATCCGGACGAGCCACAGACGGTGGATAGTCCGGGTAGGGAGGATCAGAAGGATGTCAAGGACCTGCTGAAGGAGTTCGGGGACGTCTTTCCCGATGAGCTTCCAAACAAGCTACCACCCAGAAGAGGCGCAGATCACGAGATAAAAACGGAAGAAGGAGCTAAACCGCCATCTCGTGCAGCATATCGTTTACCAAAACCAGAGATGGATGAGCTTCAAGCTCAGCTCACCGAGCTGCTCCGTAGAGGATTCATCCAGCCCAGCAAATCCCCATACGGAGCCCCTGTGTTCTTCGTTAAGAAAGCGGATGGAACACTTCGAATGGTATGCGACTGGCGTGAGCTAAACCGCATAACCATTAAGAACAAGGCATGCCTACCGAATATTGACGACCTCTTTGATACCGTCCAAGGCAGTGCGTATTTCACCAAGCTAGATCTGAGGTCCGGTTACAATCAGATTCGAATAGAAGAAACAGATATTCCGAAGACAGCAATAAATACCCCATTCGGTCACTTTCAGTTCACAGTGATGGGTTTCGGCCTAACAAATGCCCCGGCAACATTCCAAACCTTGATGAACAGTGTCCTCCAGCCATACCTGCGTAAATTCGTTGTGGTGTTTCTAGACGATATCCTCATGTTCAGCAAATCATGGGAGGAGCACCTCGATAATGTCAGAACCATCTTAAACGCCCTCAGGAGGAATGAGCTATATTGCAAACCGTCTAAATGTGAATTCGGCCGGACAGACGTTCTGTTTCTTGGGCACCGGATAGACGGCCAATGCATTTCTCCAGATCCAGAGAAGATCAAGGCCGTGCATAACTGGCCTGTCCCGACGACGGTCACGCACGTAAGACAGTTTCTGGGATTCGCTAATTACTTTCGAAGGTTCATTAACCATTTCTCGGCCATCTCCAAACCCCTGGAGGAACTGACAGGGAAACATGTGCGCTTCGAGTGGAATCAGACTCGACAGGAGGCATTTGAGCGATTGAAGTCTGCTCTGCTGGATGCACCAGTGTTGCGACTAGCAAACGTCAGTCAGGATTTCCGCGTTGAGACTGACGCAAGTGACTTTGCTGTGGCAGGAGTCTTAACGCAGCAAGCAGAGGACCAGTCCTGGCATCCTGTGGCTTACGTGAGCCGAAAGCTGTCTTCTGCCGAACGGAATTACACGGCCGCCGAGCGAGAAACTTTGGCTGTAGTGTACGCCCTGCAGTGCTGGCGAGTCTACCTATTTCGCCACTTTCAACTCTACACCGACAACATGGGAGTTGTCTACCTCAGGACCAAACCAAACTTAACCAAGAGAGAGGCTCGATGGATTGAATTCCTGGCCGACTATGACTACACGGTACATCACAAGCCAGGGAAGTGTAACATAGCAGACCCGTTGTCACGTCGACCAGACTTGGAACTGAATGGAATCGAGTTCTCTCTGGATGTGAATCAAGGAATTGCGAATCAGATCTCAGCAGGGTATGATAGTGACCCAGAGCTTTCGCCAGTAATCAAGCGCTTGATGGCTTGCAGCGAGGACGCCATGCATGAGCGATACGTCTGGAACAGTGTGGACCGGAGGCTGTACCTAGTCACATCGGGCGATGCTCGCCTCTGCATTCCTCGCGGTCCGGTACGGCTGCAACTGCTCAAACAGAATCATGATTGCCTGACGGCCGGCCATCCGGGGAGAGACAGGACCTACCTGAAGCTGAGCAGATACTTCTATTGGCCAGGCATGAGAAGTCATGTGAAGGACTTCGTTAAATCTTGCGACCGGTGCCAACGCGTAAAGGGTAGCGAGACCAAGGCAGGACTGTTGCAGTCCCTTCCAGTCCCCGAACAGCCCTGGACAGACATCAGCATGGATTTCATCATGGCACTGCCGCTGACCTGCCGAGGACATAGCGCCATTCTAACCTTTGTGGACCGTCTGTCGAAGTATGTGCACCTGATCCCGACGACTGTTCATGTTGACTCTAAGGAGGCAGCCCGATTGTACGTAGATCATGTGTTTGCTGCCCATGGCTTGAGCAAAACGATAGTTTGTGATCGAGATCCGCGATTCACGTCGGCGTTCTTCAAGGAGGTTTTCAGTATTCTTGGCGTGGAGCTAAAAATGAGCACGGCCAACCACCCGCAGACCGATGGCATGACTGAGCGTGTGAACCGTGTCATTGAGGATACGCTAAGAGCTTTCGTCAACCATAGGCAAAACAATTGGGATGAACTCCTATCGCTATGTGAGTTTGCGATCAACAATGCCGATCAAGCGTCAACAGGTAACACGCCATTTTTCCTCAACCATGGATGCCATCCAGTTACTCCCTCGAGCTTATTGACGAAGCAGAAAGCTGGAGCTGGCATGGACACGAATGGTCCGCTGTCATGGCTGGATGGCCGCGTAGAGGCACTACGTGAGGCACAGGATGCCATCGTGGCGGCGCAGGCCCGGCAATCATTGTATGCGGATCGAGGACGGGTGGAGGACGCCCTGAAGGAGGGGGATGAGGTGTTGGTCTTCAGGGACTTCCTGCTGACGCCCGAGGAACGAGACAGGCCTTCACACAAATTAATGCTCAAGTGGTATGGGCCGTTCAAGGTGCAGAAGAAAGTGGCCCCGAATGCGTACAGATTAGCTCTTCCAAGAATCATTCGGGCCCATCCAGTGTTCAATATTGCTGCCCTCAAGCTGTACCATGGCAATGAGATACCGGGCCGTACTCAGCCGGCACCTCCACCCCTAACCGATGCGGATGGCCATACGCGGTACATTGTCGAAAAGGTGTTGTCGCACAAGAAGAGAGGACGGCGCACGCAGTACCTAGTGAAATGGAAGGGCTACCGAGATGCCACCTGGGAGCCGGAGGAATACTTGATGGATGAAGCAGGAAACGCTATTATTCCGCTGAAAACCTACCTAGACCGTTTTTCATAAATTGCTATTTAATTGGCAGCCACAGTTGTATTGCTAGTTCCTACGTGTTGCAATAGAAAAGTAGCATTCTGCATGATTAGGATAGTGCTTCCCTGCCAGCCAGGCGTTATTTGCAGAGGACATGCACTGGATCTTGAGTTCATCAGTGTTGTTTTCGGCTACCATGCATTCCACATATCCATGCATGATCATTAGTTACCATAACTGTTCCTTCGAATTGGTACTGTTCTGACAGTTGAGAGGGGGGAATGGTGTAACAGATTCACTGTTACTACTAACACTAGGAATAGGATACACTTATCACCTGCTATTATCACGCTGCTGCTGTTAGGTGTTATGTCCATCATTGCTTGTTCATGTATATAAGAATGCATTATGGCAAGGATCATTGCTTATTCCAAGAAAGACTACTGAAGTTAGTTGGACTGTTACAACTAGTGCATTCTCTCTTTCTTTCTCTCTTTCTTTCTTACTCACTCTTTTCCATCACTTGTGTGCTTACCATGGTATTTTTTTTGCCCGTAAAAGTGGTTTGGTCAGTAGTAGTAGTAGTAGTAGTAGTAGTAGTAGTAGTAGTAGTAGTAGTAGTAGTAGTAGTAGTAGTAGTAGTAGTAGTAGTAGTAGTAGTAGTAGTAGTAGTAGTAGTAGTAGTACTGTACCACTGCTTCGAAGTAATATCGGCACTACGACGTTGTAACTATCTAACAGTTTTCAACACGGTATTTGCCTCCTAAGTCAAACCCTCGATTGGCCATGATATGATCAGGAAAGTGTTGTTATCAGGGTTGTCTGTACATAATCATTGCAGCCAGAGATACAATCATGGCAATGCTTGTATGTAGTGCAGCTACAAGTACAACACTCAACAGCATCGCCAAAAACAGGCTGCCGCATGTAGTGCAGTGCAGTGCAAATAGTGTGGAGATATGAAAGCATGAGAGTGGGTGGTATGTATTATGTATCGTCAAGGGCACAAGTACCAGTATGCTGTATCACGTTCTCCAACATACTACGTTACGATTACTAGTACTGCAAGGCCAGACATTTTAAATTTACGTCAATTTAAAAGTTATCGATCTCCGGATTTTTGTGGGTTAGTGAGGTGAAATTCAAACGAATTCTGTCTCAAATCTGGCAAATAAATCTGACACAAAATGGTACATGGCCACCGAGCTGTCATTGTACCATAATTATACGGTACCATGTAGACATCTACCATGTTGTACAGACTCAGTCATTTGCCAGTTTTGATGGCAAACTAGGGAACTCCCATTATTGCCAACTCCACGCGCTGGTGGTTTCGAATCATGACATGATTACGAATAGTCTGTGTGTGGTCTTGGACTGAGCATTCGTGTATTCACAATAGCCATGTTCACATGTATAATCATGTAGTCTAGATCTACCTACATGTAGGTATATCCTTGACGCTATACCATTGTATACGGCCTCAGTCCACGCTGCTGGGTAGATATCTACATCTACCACACAGGAAGTAGATCTACGAGACGGTCGGGGTAGCTGCTAGACCAATGCGTCCGCATAATATTTCCGCGTCCGTGCGTGGCGCTAGAGGCACCAATGAAAGTGCCAGTTTTTTCTCCACCACCACCACACGTCAATCTCACACCTAAGCTTGACCTCGTTCCATCTTCCATGCAGTTAGTGCAAACAGGAAGAATTTTGTAGGTCAATGGTGAACCAGATACCAAGACGAGAAGTGCTACACACTTGTCGATTTCTCACCAGAGCCTCTCCGCCGTCCGGACGAGAGTGCTATTATACCTACACCTATTGCTGGTGGTCAGTCGACGGCCGGTCAGTCCAGCACGAAGAGGAGCCGGTACAGTACTACTGGGAGTACTGCCGTACTGGAGCCTGTGGAGGTAGATCTAGGTGGAAGTGCCGTACCGGCCACAACGATCACAGGCTTCCCACACCTCAAAGTCCAGAATGGAGTCCCTCTACTCTCGAAGTTGCCGCCGCCGACATAATTGCCCGTTGCTGCTTCTACTGTTGCTCATCGCCGTGCTGGGTTTGGCTGTGAATCATTGCACGGCACAGTCGCTAGTCAGTGGCGGAGTGAACGTCTGCAGCACAAAGAAAACGTGAGAAACGATTATCGCTCATACCTGTGTGCTAGGTAGTCAATAGAATCAGTGTCCATAACTTGGCATAAGCCGGACTCTGAAATGCAATACCGGTAGGTCTACTCTGTCGTGTTTCATTCGCAGTCGGATACAGTTCCAACGAAAAGACAGAGTTTGGGTGGAGCCCAATTTGGTGAAGAGCAGAGTGGAACGGACTAGACAATCAGTATTTAGAGGAGGATATCTCGCACTAGTACTAGCCTACCTATAGCCGTGGTGTCCGTGGTCCGTTTGTGGATCCTTGTTTCTTGACATCTCTGGCACAAAGGTTCCATGGTGAAAGATCATTGAATCCGCTGAGAATATTGGCAGTGCAGATATGACCAACGGAGAACTCTGTGCCATTGTGGTCCCATGTGGTTGATTCCAGAGATGAGAATCATGTACAGTCAATTGTACATAGTTTCTTAGAAATGTGCTATTGACTCCTCAGTGATGTAATGTACTCAGTTTTTGGATAAGGCCATCCATTCATTCATTCATTGTGCTTCTGTTCATGTGTTTTAGTGTGTGTTTTAGTGTTTTAGTGTTTTAGTGTTTTAGTGTGTGTGTGTGTGTGTGTGTATGTGTGTGTGTATGTGTGTGTGTGTGTGTGTGTGTGTGTGTGTGTGTGTGTGTGTGTGTGTGTGTGTGTGTGTGTGTGTGTGTGTGGTGTGTGTATGTTGTGTTTGTCATACGGTGTGTTCTTCTCTGTGATGCTGTTGCGACAACAATTGACTGCTGCATGTGTTTCTTCTACCACGGCACACAGGCAGATAGTAGCGTATAGCATCGCTGTGAGAGTCACCTATTCTCAGAAGTACCACACATCCCCATGCTGGAGCTGGGACCTGGCATGTACCAGATACCGGTGAGTGTTGAAAACACAGCCTCGTTTGCCCTTGTGACCAAGGGGGGGGGGGGGGAGGGAGCTAATGTGCTAAGCTTCATTCAGGGGAATACAGCCCGGATTGCTCAGGTGTATTCAATAATAATTATTCATTCTCTATGGACAGGACAGCTACATGTAGTTCACAACTCAGCTAGTTTGCTTGCTGCCATGATGCCACTAGTGTACCGGGGTACTTTATTGCCATGATGCCACTAGTGTACCGGGGTACTTTATTGCCATGATGCCACTAGTGTACCGGGGTACTTTATTGCCATGATGCCACTAGTGTACCGGGGTACTTTATTGCCATGATGCCACTAGTGTACCGGGGTACTTTATTGCCATGATGCCACTAGTGTACCGGGGTACTTTATTGCCATGATGCCACTAGTGTACCGGGGTACTTTATTGCCATGATGCCACTAGTGTACCGGGGTACTTTATTGCCATGATGCCACTAGTGTACCGGGGTACTTTATTGCCATGATGCCACTAGTGTACCGGGGTACTTTATTGCCATGATGCCACTAGTGTACCGGGGTACTTTATTGCCATGAT